>NW_022280047.1:2342800-2378427 GCF_004355925.1 Anarrhichthys ocellatus
GGGGGTTCAGAGACATTGTCCATGTGCGAGTCTGCAGCACTTCCAAGACTGTAAGAGGGATACAAAATATGTTCAAGTAGAAGCACCGTTACTTTTACAGTAAGCCGGTAAAGGCCAAAGAAAAGTAGCCCATTTAAAGTGCACTCAGATTTTAAGTTCATGTGCATTTCTAAAAGGACAAACTGCACTATATTTATTGCACTTCACTGGGAATGGCAGCAGGCCAATTAATCAACAGAGGAGTGTGTGATGATTATTAGACAGCTGGACGGTTAACAAAATCCATCTGTTGAGATACAATATAAGTAGGCTACAAAAGACTGCTTAGGGGGGGGGAAGTAATATTTTCAGTGAAACGGATGACATTCAAAAGCTCAAATATTCAAAAACATAATTTTCACACAAAAAAACATTCACAAGACATCTGTAAGGTTTTTGCAGAAAAGAAAGGGCTGGACCCAAATGCAGGGAGACTCGGGAAACGGAGGGTTGGATAATTGTGGGTTTAATTGAAACAAAAAAAGTATTCAACAGAAAAACATGTGAATCACAAGTCCATGAAAATAAAACATGAAACAGGGAACACGGCAACGTGGAGCAGACACTAAACGTACCAGGAGGAAATGGCAGGCAGACGAAAGACGGCCCAGGTTACACCAAAGACAAACGAACACTGAGCTAAGGGACACACAGGGTTTAAATACACAGGGAAGGTGCAGGTGATTAGACACAGCAGGTTACAATGAAGGGTGGGGCAGACAATCACGAGGAAAAGACAGGGGCAGAAAGTGAAGTGAAGCAGACTGAGGAGGTGCAGGTGATTGAACGCAGCAGTGTCTAATTAGGGGAAGGGCAGACCCTCACAGTGGTAAGACAGACAACGGCAGGAAATAAAGTGCAAGACACAGAACATCTCAATAAAACAGAATAAATAACTAATTCAAAACATAACTCGTGACAACATCTTAGAAATTATTAAGTATGTGGTGATTTTTACCAAAGGGGGTTTCATGAAGTACATGTCATGAATACTCTAAGTGCATTCATTCACTTCGTATGTGGAAGTTTTCTCAGGATGCAAATGTCATTTTGTATGATATTTTAGAGAAATTGCTTTGTAAATGTGTTGTTTGTGGCATAATACCCAAGCTTCCCAAGTCAATTTGATGTGCCACAGTAAAGTAAAAATGAATAAGATTACAGCGTATGATTTATAAGTATTGCAGTCTTGCACTCAGTTTTTTATCAGAGGAAACCCATTTCTGAAAATGTGGAGCCCAGAAAAGGTTTAAATGAATAATTCTTTAAACTGCACCGAGCCCGTGAAAATGAAGTGTATACCAGTGTGCTCCACAGTTAGACGTTTTACACATCGGTCTACATAGGTGTCCCAGCTGTGTTTTAGGCACTTAGGCTCATAAGAAGGAAATAATTTAGCTGTTGCCACTGTATATTTTTCACTCCAAAACCCTTGAGTCAGATTGTTACAGAGGCTCATCAAACAACATCATAATGTGCAAACTGAACTCCAGAAATTATACAATATGAATTCATTGGTGTGTTTGAACAACAAGAACTGAAGTGTTTGTCAAACAATTTCCACAATTTCCACAAATTGAAAAGGACCATCGTATCACAGCAACCAAAGCCAAATCGGAAATGATCACAACATCAGGTAATGGTACTATATTCCTTTGCTGGAAGATATTCTTTATATTCGTCGGTGTATTTCCAGAGTGCACGAATACATTTTAGCCTTGCAGATGTGCGGGTGACTAAAGAGCAATGTTCAACAGATCCTGCATGATAGAGTGACAGTTTATATGTGAATACATTTTTAAAAATCTCTAAAAAAAAACAGAAAACAGAACAAATCCGAGATTCTGTTGCCCCTGAGCCTCTGTATGATGATCATTAGTTTTCTCAAGCAGGGAGACATCGCTCACACATGCACTCATATGCATGTATGTGTGCACATTGACACCAATCAACACACACAAAGACACACATGCATGTATACAATACTTGCACTTGTGAGTGGAGCTTGGAATATATCATTAGAAAACACTGTAGAGAGTGACAGTCAGGTGCCCTAGTTATGAATTCAATGTTGAAATGATCCCTCGCCCACACACACAAACAGACACGCGTGTATATACATGTAGTACAAACATACACACAGTTTCAGAGTGTATATATCTTGATAATCAGGAGAGACTAGTAAGAATTGCAGGAACTATGAATCACCAGTGTCACAGGAAGGGCTTTGACATTTTTTAGCACCACCCAACACGTAACACAACACCTTTCACATTATTTTAATTGGTCTCCAAGAAAATTCTAGTTGACTGAAACTTTTATTTTCGTCTTTTTTTTACTCCAACAGCTTTTCAAGTTCAAGCTGCACTGCTGCAAGTAACAAACTCGATTGCTGTCACTATTTTCACCTCTTACAATTGACAAGTGGGCAACCCACATATGTGAATGCTCATTTAACAATTTAAATTATATTTTTATTAACACGGTCCTGACCATTTCTAAACCGAAAGAGGTGCCATTATCTGGCACCTCAATGCTCTGCAGTGAATACGCTGGAACATGAAAATATGATGAGATAATTCGTGGATAAAATGTATCCTCCCTTACTCACTGCAAAAATGATTTCAATCCTGTCAGTATGAAGTCAACCATTGCCAAAAACAACATTAGCTTTATTAGAAATTCGCTCTGAGTGTAAGCCTGGAGCATCTACGTCAGCATATACAGTATATCCTGAATGTGTGTGTGTGTGTGTGATTGTCTGACCCGTGATGGCAAAATGATGTAAAGCATGGCTGAGTAAGGTACAGTAAGCACAGTACTGTAAGACAGACCAAACACACACACACACACACACACACACACACACACACTGGGCCTCGCCCCAGCCAGCTTCAGTTTCCTCTGTGCATCCAGGTTTGCATGAAAGCCATGAATAAGTCAGCATTTCTGCATGATAGGTCTGTAACTAGGAGTGACAGTTAGAGAGCATAGTCTTTAGAATCTCAGATGGGACTCAGTGTGTGTGTGAGTGCTTGTGTGTGTGTGTGTGGGTGGGGGGGGGAGTGTGGGTGTGTGTTTGAGGTACAGTGCGCACCCACGTTTTACAAAATCTGGCCACAAACGGACAGCCAGCTGCTGATGAGATCTGAGAGAGAGAGAGAGAGAGAGAGAGAGAGAGAGAGAGAGAGAGAGAGAGAGAGAGGTTGTTGCCGTCAGTTGTAAATGGAGCTGGAAGGTGAAGAGGGAATACCACCAAAGGGGTTCGGATAAACAAACTGGGTCATCGCATAAACAAACGGCATTATTGCTGGGTTTTTTATGTATCTGTGACAAAATATTATTATGATAAAAGGTTTACTTCCTTTCAAGAACATTTTACCGTATTGCCATTTTCAGTACACACACACACACATTTTTTTTAAATGTTTTTTTCTTTAAATTTTGTTTTTTACTTTTACTTCATTTTCTCCTCATTGATTTTGACCTTTTGACCCCATTGCGCATACACCCACAAACCCCTAGTTTTTGTTTCACGCATCATACTGATAGAGCGCACGTTTAGTTAACAGGTTCTCTTTACAGAATTCAGAGCACTTCGTTTGCCTCCACGCGGATGTCAACACGGAGTCGGCTAAAGGAAGCAATGGTAACCGTGCAAACAACAGTAACATTGCAGTGGGTTGGGACGTCGTTGGCGTTATTAGTGCAGTGCAGAGCTAGCCCGGATATGTAAACAAAGCTCAGAGAAGCTCGGATTACAACACACACAGAGGAAGAGTGACTTCATTATTTGTTCAGGTAGATATTACTTACACTATATCTATACATACTGGTGGGTGTTTGCTGAATCCCATACATTGAACCTTTGACTCCTGTACAGTCTCACTTCAGCTTGTCTATAGTCACACTAATTTCCATTTCTTTGAGTCAACAGTGCTGAGGGTGCTGCCGCTGTTTGCTGCTGCCGCTGCTGCCAGAGGGACTTCTTGTCAGGCAAGCTCAAAAGATGCTCTCATGTACAGGAAGTGGTCAATCAGACTGTACCAAGTGCAAAATCTGAAAAGTTTGCCCAGTCTTTACGTTCCATCACACATTTTTTTGCAGGAAGCATTTACCTGACATTTATCTCCTCGCTCCGGCTATACATGAGCAAGCAAAATGTTTGTATGCGCACCATGGAAGTAGACTGCAGTGTACCTTCCCTCACCTTGTTGCACCTACAGCTGCATATCAGGTGTTGGGTGGAATTGATTTTAGGAGGAAATGATGCCGCAGAGCACAGTAGAGCTCGGGAGGACTACGACGGCATACAAAGTGGAAGCAGATGTTCCCCTGACATTGAGTATTATTATTCCCATCTTCATTCCCTTCACCCCTCGGTCCAGATCCAGATCCAGATTAGACTTCGGCGTCTCAATTCAGCTTGAACTCCACCTGGACAGCTGGATGTGGATAGCTGATTTAATGACATGTACACACTGAATAAGTCATCCAGCCTCTGCTTACACACCCGAAGTGCTCATCTATTTTTCAGTTCAGGACATTTCTCTGTCTTTTCTTCTCACTCCCCTTCTGTCTCTTCTGTGTCTGCCCCTTGTAAATATACGCTGCTTTAATGCCACCGACCAGCAGTAAGCAACATATTATGGATTTCAAAAGAGTCATTCTTTTTTCTTTTTCTTTTTTCTTTGGAGTCTGCAGGAGTTGTTTCCGTGGCACTATCTCTACAAAGTGGTTGGTTGTGGCTGTTTGGCGGTGAATGGATGAGCGGTCCGCGCTACAGGAGGGAGAGCAAATAGTTGAAATTGGACTTTGACCTTGATGAACCCCAGTGTTTGCATTTACTGCAAGCCTTCATAACAGCACTCACTGAAGACAATGTGCTTCCCGTTTATCACCTCTTGATGTATTGTAGTTTGCATTCCAATTTTTGTCCACAGCGACACAGTGATGCCACCTTTAGATACATAATATCCGGCAGTTTTTACAGCATCGTCGGAGAATTAATGCCATTATGATCCAGCCCTCCGTGTCCCCCCCACAGACAGAGCCTTTGCTTTGAACTGCTAAATGATTGATGGGTGAGATGAAAGTGAATGTAGGTCACTGTGGGTGAGGGTCCACAGAAGCAGTATAAATCAGAGAGGCATAATGACCAGATATCATGGAGGATAATGGCCCAACGAGAGCCATTACAGGTATATTCAACATTCATCACCGACACTAAACGCTGGATTGCACATTGCACCACAAACAGATCATTTGATGTTGTGGAGAATACTGACAGTGCATCGTTCATGACGTGATACCATGATTTGAGATCAGCTAGAGTGATTGTGTTAATGTGATATCCACCTAAATCACGGGTCATTTAAGTGAAGGCAATACAAACGGTATACTTGGACATCACTTCTACGTGAGTCGAGTTTCTTTCTGACAGGAGATAGAGACGATTCCTTTGGTAAAGTGTATTTCATCTGTATCTGATTTGTGATCAGATGGGTGTTGTTTGAGCGCGGATGCGTTCTGGACTTCTGCTCTGTGATCTCTCCTTAAATCCTGGGAAAATATTCTTGTCTCCTCATTAAGCGAGTTACCTCCGCGCTCCCTCAGACAGGAGGAGGCAGCCAGATAGAGAGTGATGCCGAGGCATCTGATGATGAAGAGACCCGAGCTCTAACAATGTCGAAACACATCCAGGCGTGTGCTGCTCAAATACGACTGAACCGCAGAGCGTCTCAGTGCTGAAAAACAAGGAGGGATCCGCAGTACAAAGACGTGCACAAGTTTGTGAATTTGAATATCTGATAAGTAAGATGTGAATCGCTAACCTCCAGTTTTCAGTGGGATACGTTTTTTTGCTCATTTAAAAGGTGAGTTAAGTGAATGAAGTTTGCTCGGTTTTCAGGCACCGTGCCTTGCAAAGATGGCTGAGAGATTTCACTTATAACTTGCATGACGCGGAACATGAAGACATAAAATTATCACCTTTGTTGCTCGGTTTAGTCAATACCCATACATTATTCTATCACGGTACATTGTTGTGTATCATGAAATATTCACGATGACATAACATCCATATTGCATTACCACATGCCCCAGATTTTAGCTGTATTTGTGACACACATTAGGCTGCGCTCTCAGGCCTCACAATGCGCAGCTAGTCCTCTCCTCCCTTGCTAAAAGACTCACCAGAGATCCTCCTCTGACAGAATGTGGTTCAGTCTGTCTGTGAAAGCAGCAGTGGGTGTATAGTATCGCTGTTGCAATCTCGAGATCAGCTGCAGACTCAACAAAAGATCTCAGAAAGAGGGACCCCTGAGTTCTCAGTATCTGCGAGAGAACATGGCAGGAATAGAAATTGAGACTGATGTAGAGCTATCAAAAGAGCAAAAGAGAGACAAATAAAATGGCTATGAAAGGATTGAGAGCTGGGGAACAGATGGAGAGGAGGAGAAAAACAAAAAAAGATGTGAAAATCATAAAGGCAAAGTCAGACAAAAAAGAAAAGGGGGTGGGCACTCGCAAAGAGCTAAAGCTGCTTCCGAGAGTAAAGGTTGAAGAGACGGAGGAGAAAGTTCTGTTGTCAGCACAGAGAGGACGGCAGGTGATGGAAGGATAATGATAGAGGGAGGGGCCTGCTTGACCTTTGCCGACCTCTTCCTGGGAAGAGTTGTAGCAAAGTGGGCGCAGCAGAAGCAGCCCTAATGTGATGGGATATCCTGCCTGCTGCCTGCTAACCCCTCTTCCTCCTGGTGTACAGCCTGTTCCTGTCGTATCCCAGTCACCTCTGAGGCTCAAGAGTAGCACAAATGCACTCAGAGACACCGAGTGTGGTGACGCACACTCGCACAGATGGATACACGCCGCTAATGTACGCAGGCCTTCACGCACACTGACTGCCAAAAACACAAACACACACACACACACACACACACACACACACAAGCACAACTCCAGTTGACTCAACAACATTCACAGCCAAGGAAGCCTTTACTCAGGTCACTGCATTACGCAGAAATGTAGGACAGTGTTGAAATGATGGTGCAGAGGAGGATGAGTCGGTGGATTACAAACAAGGAAAGTCTGCCAGAGATGGCAATAACAAAAACATTATTATCGTGCAGTGCAGTGCAGCTGGTTAGATTTACTCAGAGCAAACAAAGCCCATTGTCCCTCTCAGTGCAGTTTTACAGGTACCAAAATGAAAGCTTATCATCTGATGAGCGTTTAAAAGATAATGGTAATTACCTCTAGATGAGAGTATTCATCATTTATGTGATTACCAAAGCTGAGTGTTAAATGGTTAGTCTCTTCAAAAGAACAGTTGGCTTCATTTGCCATTATGCTTCGCATTGCTGGTTGCTTGTGTTGCCCTGCCTGTCCGACAAAGTTCAGCAACTTGTGGGTGTTTCCCCCCTTCCCCCTGTGGAAAAAGCTGCATCGCCCCGCACGCTGTCCCGTCAGCCCCCCCCCCCCCCCCCCCACCCCCCCCACCCCCCACACACACACACACTCGGGAAACATCAAAGCACGGCCACACCAAAACTTCAAGCCCTTTTTGGCATTGCCCTCCTACCTCCAGATCCAGTAATTACAGCTCATACAAGACATCAACATTATTACTCGTCAAAACCGCAGCATAATAATACCACAAAACACTTCAAAGAGGCAACTCACATTTCAAGGGGAAAATAAAAACTCATGGATTATGCATCAGGAAGGACTGAATCAGGCCTCCAAAGCAGCTGGGGCTCAGTTCATGTTATCTGGAGCGAGACCCCAATTTGATAATCAGGATTTATGTTGGGGTCATTTGAAAATGTGTTTTTACATGGCTGTTAAAACTGAGCAGTCCAGTGGTTTGAGGGGTATTTCTGCCTGCCTGTGTTTTTGAGTTTGCAATGTGGCTGTTTCACATGTAACAGTAGGATTACGCAGCAACCAAGTGTGTGTTTGGTCGTGAGGTTAAATCGCAGCGACTTGACAGGTAGGACAGACTCAGCTCCTCGGCACGAATTTTTATGTATTTCAACACTGCCCTCTTGTGTCTTATGTGACACAATAATGTAAACATTTGGTGCTGACTGTTTTTTTTACTGTTTTATATTATTTTGTTCCTCCAGTTAGATCAAAATGTAACCAATTGTCACACCAAAAATCAAGAATTTCATGAACATGAGGATATTAACGGTATATTTTGTGTGCAAATAGCAGTGTTAGCATCTTCAAATGCAGTTACTGTACTGGCAAAAACAAAGCACTTAAAGTATATGTACAATTATTTGTTGTTTATACTGTTGGTGTGCGTTCTCCAGATCAACTGTCTTGTAGGTTTGGAGGGATGTTGATAACTTGGACCACGCGCAGAGATGATATTTTTAGGACTTTCAGCTCCCTATACCACTGAAATAATAGTTGAGGCTGAGAGTGCATGCTCACTTTAACAGAAAACTCTTTATGCAACATAATCATTATAGCCTTGAATTCTGTATCAGCATCTGTTGTCATTTAGACCATGTTGTTGCACAGCAGGGAGCTTCAACACATAACATACACTGAACTTTATCATAGTTATATCCAATTTCAGATGGGAGAGTGTAGAACAGAGTCATTTTTCTTTTCTTTCTTTTGGGGTGTCTGCACTACAAAGAAACTGTTGCTGGCAAAGGCGCTCAAACACAAACTCAGAGAATTCAATACCACACTGAACAGTAATATCCTTTATACACCGTGGACCAGAGTTTGTCTGTGAAAGAATTCTCTTTTATTTTCTCTGTGGATGTTGTTCAAAGTCAAACCCATGGTAGAACACCGAGATGGTGAAACGAGATAGGGTGATGTTATTACACCAAGGCGGATGTTGTCTGTGTGTGTGTGTGTGTGTGTAGAGGTGTGCAAGTGTGTGCACAAGCATGCATGCGTGCAAGAATATAATGTCAATTATTTCATTTTTTTACGTCTAGTGCACATACATTTAACCTGCAGCGATGCAAGGGTCATGTATGTGTTTATCAAAACTGCAAATCATATTTATCACAGTGATAAAACTGTATCTTTAATAATGCAGTGACCTACTTCCTGACTGGGAAGTCAACAGTTTCATCATTGCCACCATCCAACTGCCAAGGCGATAAATGTCGCCAACCTTCCCTAATGTCACTGACATGTCAGCCATTTTAATTATTCATGGAGACTGTCTGTCCCGTTTATCTCCTCATGCTTTAATCGAGTAAGAAGCCTTCCACATCCCCACACCCTCCTCATTCATTTCCCCATTCAACAGTGTTTTGCCCATCAACAGTGGAGCTATAGGGCACAATGTGCAGAAATATGTGCACATTGTAGAAATGTGCACATATAAGTAGAAATTAAGAAGTGAGGCTAAATATTATGTAGCCAATATTATATCTTACACTGTGTATGTTCTGTGCTCATTAATTGTCATATTGCAATGAAGGAGTTTGACCATATTTGCAAGAATTAGAGCCACCTTTCACTCAACTTAATAACAGCCATTCATTATATTATTTTTGATCAATGAAGTAATAATTCCACATATTTATACAGGATTGAATGTAGGAAAAAGCTAAATATTTTCAGGAATACCGTAAAATCAAAACTAAGAAAACATCTGATCATAAGATATAGACTAGAATATAGTCCAGTTCAACCATTGTGAGTGGGCAGAGGAAACTGGAGTCCAGAGTATTGAGCAACAGTGACACCCTGTGGTTATATATAGGCATAATACAAGGACCTCTCACTTCCCACCACAAATCTGTCCCTCATCTCAGACAAGAATGGCGATTAAAAGAGATATTTAGATTGAAGTTACATCTGATGACCAAACGTTGTGGAATATAATTGAACAACACTAAGAAAGTTAGAGGTTTAAATCGTAGCGTTAGTGGTAGTCCAGCAGTGCCCAAAATGGCTTGGACCTAAACAAGAAGTTAAGAGAGCCTGACTGACACAGAAACATAATACATGTATATAGGATAATAAACAAACCCTTGAATCTACAAATCATCAAACGCATTTGAATTGTGTGTTTGGTCACATGTTTACCAAAGTACAACCATTGTTTATATAGCAGGTTTAATCAGTTTATGCATCCCAACGGATCTGTGTTTACCAGTGGTGGGCCATCAGGGCCTGCAAGGCCTTCTCTGCTGGCCTAAACAGAATCACAAAGTTATATCTATTTTATAATTTAATAAGTTTTCTTAAATACACTACATGTATTATAATTTATAAAAATATTTTTCCCATTATCTTATTTTCTCATTGCACAGCTGCTGTCTTCCTCAGTTGCTCTGCTTCCAGTGCAGCTTGTAGAGCTTTTATCCAATCAGATTTCACCTCTGTGTCTCTAGGTAAGAACAGAGGCCGAGGCCTGCAGACTCTCAAGTGCATCCAGTGCAGATTAAAGTAAATGGGGACGATATTGTTGATTGTCATAGTGTTCAACCAATCAGATCTTTAGTTTGACATGTTGGGCGTATTCTTTGAGTGTCAGCGCCTGCTCGCTGGCCTATAATGATGTCAGCATTAGTGCAGCTCAGTGTCTGGCGCGAGGTGCAGAGTGTGCTGTGATTGGTCAGTGGGCGAGCACGTGACTATCGTGAAACGAAATTTAACAGCAGAGGCATGTCGGGTAGTGAATCACATCACGTGATGCAGCTCAGCCAATCAAATATGGGCATTCTGACTGAGCGAAATGTACCACACACCATGACACAGGGGGCTGAGACGAGGAAAGACATTGCAGAGCAGTATGTGCAATGTTTAAGTTGTGAAAGTAAAATCATAAGATGATCTCTTTGGGCTGTGACTTGTCTTGTACCGAACAGCATGTACATAGTTACATTAGAAACTAATAACTCTGGCGCCATGTTGTGGTTATAAGGTGGTATTTCAGCTGCAGGGCAACAGTGAAGGCCTAGGTATAAAATGCATGGCCGCCACTGGTGTTTACTTAGTTCACATGTGCTGGTTGCTCATCTTGACACTGCCGATGGGTTAAATGGTGGTTACAAAAAGCTATGTTCACCCCTTTAAGGTCACTGTTAAAGTAGTCTAGGATTTATATTTCTCCACATTTTCACACTGTAATTATTTATTAGAGCAAGGTAGCCTTGGGAAGGTTGGGCAAAGTCCTCCTCATCCACATAGGCTACTGCAAATAAAGTGCAATGCAGCTGCACCTGACGCGTTCACTGCAAGCCTGTAGGCCTCGCGCTGATGTCACAACGCAACTACAAGGACCACAATGCATTGCAGCGAAGCGGTCATAATCATGACATCTTCAACATAAGGAAAAGCTTCCCCTTTGGAAGCGTTTCATTTGCTGACCTCGGGGAGATGTCGGCTCATTCGTGTGGTTAGCACTTTGAGAAGTGTTTATAAAGCTACTCGTCTTAGCGAGCAGAGGTTGTCAGGCGCTGCGTGTGTGCCATAAGTGACCTAACGTAGCAGCTAGCCGTCTAGCTCAGGAGCTCGCTAAAAGAGAGCTCCACAAGCTAGTAGGCGCTAACGCCTGCTAACTAAGGAGACGTAACGTTTAACATTGGAGAGCTACATTCATCAGAGACAGGAGCTTGTTAGGGATATCTGTTTTCGCTGTATCTACAGGACATGTTACAAAGTAGCTACACGAGGTAAGTAGAGTATTACTGTCTCTAACACTGCTCGTGTTACGGTGTTTCTGTTACAAACTGAACTGCAGATGACTATCATCGTTAGCTAAACTTGACAGCTAAGTTAGCGTCAGGATTCGACGACTGAAAACACGGGTAGTTAGCGTTAGCTAATGTATGAAGTGTTTGCTTAAAATCAGTGAGATACTTAAGCAGCTGTGTGTCCGATCCATACGGGTGTCACAGAGTTAGTCAGACGTGGTGTCAATCGGTGTGTTTTGAGTGCTGGTGTGTGAAACGCTATCACGTGAGTCGCCGCAGCACGGAGAACACAACTCACATGTTCTCCTGTCATAAACTATCCTAAATGTAATGCTGCACTTTGTATTCATGTGGCAGACCACATTTTGACATTGTTTCCCACTTGTTGGAAATATATTATACTGTGATGTAACGTTTGAAATGATGATAAGTGAAGTACCTTGCGCCCCAAAAGTGAAATAGCTAGCCTGGAGGCTTCTGGAGACGTGATGTTTTATTTTGTGTATGTCAGATGACTCAACTGTCCCTCCATGCGATACTTGTGCTTAGGACATCGGCCTATACTGGTTCCGATCCAATACCAGTGTTTAATTAATAAGCGGGATGCCTCACTGTGTGGAAGTGACTGGAATCATACTTTTATGTGTAAGCTTACAACAGGCTTTACTTAAGTTTAGCTTTCTTAACTTTCTAAAACGAAATCTAACAAGTTAACACATCAATACAGCTACTTAAGTCATTATTGAGGCGATAACCGTAACAGTATCGATGCATCTCTTCCTGCAACAAAGTTTAGTGGACGAACCCTGTAAAACAAGTTGTAAAACAAGTTGTAAAACAAAGGAGACTGACCTGAAGTGAAATAAAGGTGTAAGTGAGACTGGTGGTGAGTCACTTGGCTCACAGACACCTGCCCTGCACCCTTTTAAAAATGGCCTTTTAATGTCTGTTGGACCAGCAAACGGAAGTGAAATACTGTAATTGCAGTATATATTTCTTAAGACAGTGCTGGTGTTATCTGTTGATACCCACTCAAATTGTAATGCATTACAAAGTCTAGCTATTGCAGTCATACAGTTGCCTCTTTATTGAATACACATGACAATAGTTTCCACCTGGGCAGTGAACAAAAGCGGCTAGAAATTCTTGCCCTCCAGGGATTATGCAACACTGAACTTGTGCGTCATCGGCTACTATAGCATCGCCTTTCTTCTCCTGTGTCCTGTGTAGTTCCCTGTAAGCCCTCCCTCATATTTACCTTTGGTTTTTTCTACCTGATTCCTATACATACTAATTAGTTTGTCAATAAAGAAGCTGACTACGTTTGATTCTCGGTGAAAGAACCCTTGATGATAACCAGCTGACACGAGTGGCATGGGTTTTAAGATAAGCAACTAAGATCAAGTGAGCTTTGACGCCATTTTCAGCTGTCTGTGTGCCGAATAGGTTTGATACTTATTTGCAGTGAGTCCTCTCACAATACTACCGGTATGTTTGCATTCAATGGTCCCATTGTGAGGCAAACTTCATGCAGTTTTTGACTAGTGCAGAAAAGGTTAAGGAACACTTGAGGCTCTGTATGCCCACAATATAATTCAACAGAAACCTTATGCAGTTCATCTATTTCCTCCTTAATAACATCCCACATGCTGAGCGTTGAATCAATTTGCAGTCAATATCCAGGAGATAGTAATATGCTCTAGACAGGACGCATACTGAACCAAAACATTCTCTGTTTACATCTCTGTTTTTGTCTCTGCCCTCCTCCTCTTCCATAGAGCAATCCTGTAGAGACACTGAAGTGAAATCACAGGCGAAGATGAACACGTCCTTCCCATGGTTTCCCGTGAATCTCACCTGGAGTGGGAGGGCGTTCTGAGAAGGGAGAGAGCAGAAAGGAACACAAGGGGTCTATAAATAAGAGTCATGAATCTCCATCAGGTCCTCACAGGAGCTGTCAACCCCGGAGACAATTGTTTCTCTGTAGGGAGTGTCAACAATGTGCCATTCACGGTAAGATATTTCAGGCTCTACACGGGGCTTGGTGGCCAGGTGACCTTTTCCTAATACACAATAAGAATAAATAGATTTACATTGTGTTAGGGTTAGGGGTTAAACATTTTTTTGGTACTTTTATTGTCAATAAGGTGCCAGGGTGCAAAAAAGAGAGCCTCAAAATAAGTAACATGGCTTGTTTATTAAAAAGTGCCAGGGGAGGATCCCCCACGACAGAGGTCCAGGCTAAAGCCTGGATGTTACTTACTGGCCCCTAGCCTCATGTCATTTTGCAAAAGTGGCCCCCGGGACAAGAACGTTCAGTATCCCTGTTTCATACCTTTTTTAAAGAAACATTTTGCACTTCAGAGCTATCACTATTAAAATAAATATTTTTCTTTATGTGGCAGTTTTTTTGTTGTGAACAAAAAAGAGCTCTCATTACTCTTACTCACTGCTAACTTTGCATGACAATTATTCTCAAAATGGTGTTGTATGTGGCACTGGATGCATTGATATGTTTAATGTCGGTTATATGAATAATGTATTTGCACGGAATGTTTCTCTTTTTTTGTCTTAAAAACAGCATTGTTAAAATTAACAGTGAATTTGAAAGATTGAGCTGGATGAAAATGTCAGTGCCCCTTTCTGCTTGGTCATCATACACACGATGTTGAATTGCTTCTGCTTTGCTTCTGGATTAAGCCTTGGCTGAGTAGATGACAGCCTAAACAGTAGCTATGCTCATTAAACATGGCACTTTCTGTGTGAAATATAAGGTCTACTCCTTTTCCCTAGATGATGTAGGTGTCTTTCTGTCAGGCGAGGTAGCACACCTCCATTGTAAAGCACTGCAGGAGACAACCTAGGATTAAGTCACTGGGTAGGGAGGGTACTGAACCAGCAGGAGGCTGGGGGCCTGAAAGAGGCAAACCCCACTTCCCACGCAAAAGTTTTGATTTATAAAAAACAACTTGACAGGAGAATGTGCACACCTGTACGGAAACTCTGATCCATACGCACGAACACTATGGAGATGGGAAATTGGCGACACAGATGGTAGAAATTAAATGTGAGAGGTATCCTATGTATAATGATCTCAATATCACACATTACATATAGATCCACTTTATCATAAGCAGTGTTATTTGTGCTCGTGCTAGTGAGCCTTAACTATTCCATAAGCACTTCTCAATTGTGAAAGACATACGCCAGTTAATATCTCAAATCAAATGTTGCTCAATATTTCATATTTGCTTTCTGCACCATCACATTCTCCACCCCCAGAGTGCAGAGCGGAGGTCCGCACTACAGACGCACGTGATTAGCTGTGGATGGAATGATTAGGAGCACCTCGATTTCTGTGTTCAGACCGAGGCTTTTGCCAAGTTGCAATTTATGTTATGCGTTACTTTCTTCCTTCTCTTTGTTCCTCAAAGAGCTCCCTCCATCGTACCTATAACAGATAGGGATGTGTTGGTGCGATCAAATGCTTTATTTTTTCAATGCTAACTGCATTATAATGTAGCTTATGTCATTGTGTGATGTTAACTGATATATCATTTTTAGGTCATGCTTAAAAGTGCAGAAGCACATCTCTGGACAGCAGGACGTCCTGAAGGTCTTAGGACTGTGTGTCTGAAATACAAAGGCACACCGCTGACTGCTTTTGCACTCTGTGATCTCAACGGCAACTCTGTGAGATACTGCCGCGATGCTATTCAGAGAGTGGATCAATAGGACAACTATTTCTGTTCGCCCGTCCTCTTGTGAAGGAGACAGAGTCACGGTGAATCACAGCTCATGTGAAGATCTCCCTCTGAGAGCCACAGAAATAGAGCATTGAATTCTACTCTTATCTGCTTGTGCTCCAGAGCTGTCGTACGTCGGTTGTTTGATGCGGCCACACCGGCTCCAGGACAAGTGACGTTAAAGTGACCCCTTCATGCAATCCTTTCTGCGTGGATCCGAGTGTCCTCTTCATCTCTCTCTCCCCTCCCTGTCTCCCGATAGGCCTATGCGTCAGGTTGTGACGTGGTGATTTTGGGCAGTGACTTTGAGCGACTGCAGATCATCCCAGGGGCCAAACATGGCAACATCCAGGTCTGCTGTGTCGACTGCTCACTGCAGGGTGGACAGGTAAGAGTAATGGAGTGGTGTTCTCTCATGTTGGGCCCTCAGACTGAAAAACCATTCTATTTTTGTTGAGCACAAACATTGCAGTTTAAATTAATGTGTATCTGTTATCACTGGGAAGGTAAAATATTTAATTGTATTGTAGATCAATGGGAGGTAAAGAATTTGCTCCAGAAAATGTTGCCACCATAATATAATTCATACCCAATGTTTTAATGCCGTTCATTGGTTTGAAAGAGATCAAACTGCACAATGACGTACGGTTCTCCTTCCTTTTTGCCTCGTTTTATTTGAATGACCACACAATCTGGGGGGGAATGTGTGGTAGTCGGGCTCAGTTCAGTGTCGGCAGAATCGTATCGATCTGATGAATCTCGCCCAAACGCCGCTAAAATGTCCAGGACTCTGTGCTCAGATTTAGTTTTAGAATGTAAACGTCAAAGTCTGTTTTAATGAACTTTCGCTTCCTGTCATCAACTTGCAGTGAGAAAGAAATTCACCCTGTAGATCCAGTAGTTGTACAGCAGGCACATTCGCTGATGTAATGCCACTGATAAGCCCTTTAATGACCCCAAAATGGGTTCAAGTGGGACTACAGGACTAGTCGAGATACAGAACTTGCTGGCGCTAGTTGAACCGCTGATAGCCCAGCTCGAGCTGCTTTGGGTTCTTTGAGTAGTTTCTGCTGGAGTTTTGGACCTTTACCTTTTTATAGAGTGATGCTGTAAAAGCTAGCCGTAAAAGCTAACCGTAAAAGATCAGATCTGAATCTATGCAATGTCTGCGCTAAATCTCTGCAGTTTGTTTATAATAATTATACCAGCTTGCTTGTATTGTTTTAATATCCGTGGCATTGATTACAAGGAGAAAGTTACGACTATATCACGTACTTACTCAAACTTGATATAGTGCCGTTTGTCTTTTTTAATGGAAGCTACAGTCACTGTACTCACGATTCCTCTTAGTTACTGAGTAACGATGCTGCAATCAAATAAAAAAGGAGAATTCCAGTATTACAACACCTTCATACATTTGTAATTACTATAATATGTTACATTGTCAGTTTCTGTTAGTAAACACAGAGTTTAAAACTTTCCTCTCCAGCTGAACGAACGAAGAAGCGAGTGAGAGAGAGAGAGAGAGAGAGAGAGAGCACATCAGTGGTCAAGCGAGCTAGAGAGCGAATGAAAAGAGAGGCCGGTGATAGTGAGAACAAAGCCGTGAATCAGAAGAATGAAACGTCACCTTCTGATTGTATCACGGCAGTGACGTTCTAAAGCACAAATAAACACATCCGCACCTCCTCACAAACCTGTGGGAAGGTGCCGGATTATGAATGAATGCAGCCCAAGGCACACTTCATCCTGCTGGGTGTCCGGATCTCAGCTCAGTCACTGACACAGTCCAACACAGCGCCACACAGTGGAGAGACTGACAGGAGAAACGCATACAAACAGAAGCACCTTAAAACACCCTGCGATGTAACAACCCCTCTGTCGCCTCTGTGCGTCACAAAGCTGCGTGTTTCTACCTGGGAATCAGAGCGTGCTGCACACCCTGCTTATTGACTGGGGGTTCCATCCCCACATGGGGTCCACAGGCTGTTTGCTGACGCCCCAAAATGTCCCCAACACAGCAAAATAAGAAGTAGAGAGAAAATACACCGCCACTCACTTCTACTGGGTCGTTATTAATGACTGTGGGAGATTATTTTTAAGGCAATATTATATCTATTAAAGGCGGAAGTCATTATTGCCAGCCCATCACTGTAATTTGAGTTTATTTTTTAATTGGGGATGGTGGCAGTCTTGTTAAAACTGCAGGGAGCAACACCAGATTTCATTAAAATGAGAGAGAAAATGTGCACACCAAATCCTTCACCATTCTCCTCATGTCATGTCATGTGATGTTTAATCCAATTCAGTCGGGTCAGAAGTAACCTCGCATGCCCCCAGTGTGGTCTAGATTCTCCCTTAAGCATGCTCAGTCGGTTCCACCTCTTCACGCTGTGATATTTGCAATGCTGTTAGTTTTCACAGCTTAGTTCTGCACACCTGTATGTTGGCACTTCAGATGCATTTTGTAAGCATGCAATGAAACATGTATTTTCCTTAATCATTACATTGAAGGTGTAATTAGTCCAAATTAAACATTACCACATTATTGTGGGACATTGCTCAAATTGGAGCATAACATAATCATCCAGCTGGGGTGTTATGAAAATCTGACCAAAGAATAGTCGTCATTATAACACAAAAAAAGGATATTCAGTTCTATGCAACTCACATTTTTTCCCTTTTTGCTGCTCGCATAAAGTCTCATACTTTATATTACATGCATACTGTTTGTTATACAGCGTAGACGTGTTACATTTTGCTCTCCACTGGAATTTGATTGAACGTGGACTGTTTCCCAAAAACGGTTTCCTTATGTATCATCATGCCATGAGCCATTGGCTGTCTCAAAAGATTTTTTGAGACTGTGCTTTGTGCATGTGATGGTGTGTGTGTGTGTGTGTGTGTGTGTGTGTGTGTGTGTGTGCGCGTGCGTCGATTAGATGCGCATTGGTGAGTGTGTGTGTGTGTGACTGTGACTCGCTCCTCTCACGGCATTCATTCAGTGACAGTCGGCATATTATTTTCCCCAATAGAGACAAGCTTGTATTATCCAGGACCCTGACCTTATTAAGCTTGTTAGTTGTGTTCACTGTCTCAGACATTTCCTCCATTCAGTCTGTTTAACATTGTGACTGTGGCTCCCATGGAAAGCACTCGAGCATTTAGCCCTAAGCAGTGCGTGAACGGGAGGTGTGCATACGGCAGACAAGTCGATGTAGACTAAACACTGGGTTGTTATATCCTCAAGGTATTTTTATTTTTTTTTTTCCAGGTACTTCACTCATTCATATGTCATGGTTTATATAATTAACTTTAGATTTGTTTGTTTGCTCCCAAGCAGGATCTTGAATAAGGACCTACACTGATTATTTACTGTCTAAATCTTAAAGTTAGTAGTATTTCAAAACTTTAACGTCATTCATTTTGCAAGAAAAGGTTGTATTTTTGTATATTTTGTAGTTTTAGTTTAAATGCAATTGACAATAATTTGACGGTTTTAGAATTGTAATACAATATGCGGAGTAATTTGTGATTCTTGCAGATGTTTTCAGTGACACCTTCTCACTCTATCAGAAAACATGTGTTGATATTTAACATGTTGCCTTGTTCCTGCTGACAGATTGCAGCTTCCTATGGAAGCATCGTGTGCGTCTTTGAGCCCGTTCAGCATCCAGATCAGAAAGACACTTCACTGACTGTGAGTTGCCAACGTTGTCTTCAGGTCACAGTCATGCATGTATTAAGATCATCCTGAAAAACAAGGTTTTCTTTCTCTTTCAACAACGTTCTCTTGATATTTGAAATGGAGCAGAATATTAAAAGTCATCGGAAAGCTACCAGGGGAAGAGCTAATAATTCAAACACATGCACATTCTTCCTTAAATATTATATAAAGTCACTGTCACATTTTACTGTTTATTCCTGTTCTATACTGGGTGCAGACGTTTGTGATGTCGGTGTTGAATGGCCTTCTATTGTTAGAGAAGTCCAAGAGTAGTCATAAGGAATGGAAACATTAGATACGACTCGGTACCTCTTTCATTGCAGAAGTTCCTGTATTACAGCTGCTGATCACATGTGGCTCACATGTGATCCACTTCACTGTTGGTTCTTGTTATGCAGTTGTAACTACTGATACAAGGGACTCAATTAAATGATTTATTTCTTAATCTGTCACAGTTTTTTTTTTTTTAAATATCTATTTGTTTTTGTACAGAAGTTGAACTGCCAATGGCAGAAGACCGGTCAGTTTGTATTAAAGTCTATGGTGCGGAACCTGGCCTGGCACCCCACAGGTAGGTTAATACAAAGTTCTCTCTAAATGTAACAATATATGCAATTATATCCTTGTATGATGCAAGACATGTCTTTGAATGTGTTTCTGTGTATCCAGGCAGCATGCTCTTAACTGGCTCTAGTAGCCTCCAGTTATGGTCCACTGTTGCTGGAGTGAAAGATGAAGATGAAGCTGAGGACGGGGGAACGCAGACAGAAACGACCACGAGAGAGACTCGTTCTGCCTGGATGTGCATCTGGCAGAGCAAGTAAGAACTGATTAGAACCAAATCTGCACACAAAGCTCTCTAACATGGGGATTGAGTTGCTTGCCTTTTCATTATTTAAATGTACTCAAACTGGTTATAACTTGTTGTCAACACTATTTTTAGTTATGTGCTAAATGGACAATTTAGTGAAACCAGCTTAATATTTTTTGATATCTGTAATGCATCCGACTTTGAATTTAGTTGTAATTGATTAATTTCAACATATTATAATCTGCCCTAAACAGTAGCCATTATTTACTACATATTTTATATCTGAAAAGAAACGAGTATTAAAAATATGAATACATATCTTTGTTGAAGGATGGCATCTCAAGTCAGTCTAATGAAGTTCTCTCCTGATGGGGAATTCTTTGCTACTGCTGGTTGGGTAAGTCAAGCTTTTAGCAGGATTTCAAGTTCTCTAAAGTCATATGCACGACATTAATCAGACAGAGAAGCAGCATTATAGCAGTATATATTATTATGTGGATACAAGTTTATGTGTACATTCATTGCCTACTCGCATTGATACAGCCAAACGCTGTAAGCTTGAGAGTAATTGTAAAGCAACTGACCAGTACCTCCTTTGGTGTTTGTTGCCTACAACCCGATGGCTCTAGCTTGCAATGGCACATTCAACAGCGTGGTATCAATTCTATCTCTCCTCCTCAGGATGACTGCCTGGTGAAGGTCTGGTACAACACCACGAAGTGGAAGCTGGGTGTTTCCAGACTCTTCACACCTCCAGAACCCAGTGACTGTTTCCAGGGAGACCTGGCCTTCTCCTTTGTCTACCTGGCCCATCCCCGCTCCGTTACTGGCTTCTCATGGAGGAAGACCAGCAAGTACATGCCGCGGTACGGACGCTGTCAAGGCAACATTTCACAGCCGCCTCGCCGCAGCCATGATTCATATATTTTCTCAGTTAGTTCAGTTTGACCTAAGCTGACACAAGTGAGAACAGCCTGTCAATAATTGATTGCAATAATAAAACATTGTCCCTTATTCCACCTATTCTAATTGTTTTAACATTTTCCTTTTAAGTAAATCAGAAGAGATGAGGTTCAGACATCTTCTTTGTCACCAGTGTCATTGCGACTCTTTCTAATCTTCACTTTCTGACCTTTTACTTCAGTTTATCTCACTGAAGGCGTTTCTGCTGTCTGTTATCAGCACATTAGATGATGAAAATCATTGCTGACATCCTTCCTTCGTCTCTCCTAACAGAGGCGCGGCGTGTAACGTCCTGCTCACCTGCTGTAAGGACAGCGTGTGTCGGCTCTGGGCGGAGACGCTCCTGCCGGGTGACGGCCTCCTGTCGGGTTACCCAAATAACCACGCTTCTGGCCAACACGGTGACGCACCCAGATGTGGTGGCCCCCCCTCTAGCAACACCTGCAATGGGAAGTTGCACGGAAGGATGGCACAAGAAGTGAGCTACTCTAATGTAGGTTTTTGTTCTCTTTTTTTTTTTTTTCTTTTTTTTTTTTTTTTCTTTTTTTTTTTATTTTGGTACAACTAGCTAAAACAAATGCAGTAAATTCTACTTTCATGAAGGTTTTAGAGAGGTGTTGCTTCAACTTTATTGTCATTTCAGAGGCTGTAGTTTGGTTGAATTGTTTTGCATGATATTGAATACTATTAATAATTTAGTCTACCCATATTAATACAAATGAGGTGGACAAAATGTTCTCTCTCGAACATAATCTGGTTTAATTCCACAGCACTTTAACTTCAGTTGCCAAAATGACCTGAAAAACGAAACATTATCTTTAAGGGAGAATTGAGTTCTGGGCAGTTGTATTAAATGCGTGTGTCTAACAAAGTGAGCGTGTATCTTACTAAATATAATAACTACATACATTTATTTAAGAAGAGAGCAGGAAGTTGATCATTAGAACCCAAATCACACCATAAAAGAGAACTTAAAATTATACAGTTTTCTATAATGATGTGTAATAATTCTCAGTGGCATTATCAGTTTGTAGATTTACCTGCACATGGTTAGGTTAAAATTGACAAATGTACACAGAAGCTGAATAACGTAGATCAAAGGAGTGCTCGCTGCAGGCAAAACAACTTTATTCTGTCAGAAAGCATTATTTTTAAATCTGTAATCATGAGAATATTGTCTGTTGGTTCCAAAATGCCAAGAGAATCGACCTAATTTTACTAATAGTGGAGAAATAAAAGGCACAAATGCTGTGATCTCTGGTCTTCTGTATTTTCACTCCTGCTAATGAAGGACACCCGGGTGCTGCAGAGATGGGGGAACAAAAAGGGAGGCTGAGATAGAAGAAGAAGAAGAAAAGGCGGCTGAGTGGAGTTAAAAGAGAAACTGAATTGGCTATCAGACATGAAGGTGGTTTTTGAAGCTTACGAGGTTTAAGACGAGCGTCAGTGAAGAATATCGGCCTCCTTTCTGTAATCTGTGGAACACCTCAAAATTACAACTTTAACTTTTGCTGCCTGTTTTTCTGTTTCATTTAGCTGCTGTTAGTTCACATCTGTGATGGAGGGGTCTTCTGTGATTTGCGGGGTCGCTGACAGCCTAGCTGGTCCTCAAACACAATACTTGACATCCATTTTGATATGGACATTAAAATGGTTGTGGATCTCACTGGCACTTACAGAGCTCAGGGCTCATTAGATTACAGGAAAAATAGGTATGCTAATTTCCCCACTGTGCCTCGAGGAGAGTCTGTAAGAGTACGCGTGCGGAATTATTCATTAAAATATCAGTCTGTGCTGCATGATCCAGTCTGAGGTTACTCTCTCTCTCCCTACAAAACTGAATGGATGGGCGAAACTAATATATCCCCATTTTAAACTCTATTTTAATGTGATGCCTCAGGGTGGGATGAACAGTTCAAGGTGCCTCACAAAATCAACGAGGATGATTTAAACCCAAAGTTTATAGATAAGGATGTTGTTTGAGAGCCTCCTCAGGAGACGGTGATATGGGATTTCCACCACAATCTCATTTTCTACATATTATACCATTCAAAATGATTCGTATATACTTTGTATGGAATGTTATGCATTCACTTGAGAAAATTTTGCCCTGTTTTTCTAAATTATTGAGATAATCATCTCGATAATTCTGAGAAAAGATTTACTTACTAAATTATTAGCATCAACATATACAAAGTACTCATAATGCAGAGTTGCTTTTTTTTTTGAATAATATATATTATATAATTGGAGTATTATCATTGATGCATTACTGTGTTCATCACTTTAATGTCGCAGCAGGGAACGGTGGGTCTTATTTGTAATTAGTGTGTATACTGCTGGGGCGCTTCATCTACAATGATGCATAATTATTATTATTGGCTTCCAAAATTTTGTGCAGTAGAATTATTAAATAGCGTAAAATGGAATCATTTAAGTAAATAACAAGTAATTGTACTTGGTTACATTCCACCACTGAGTATATGAGAGCTTCTTGCAGGATTTTGAGGTATCTCGTTATGCATTGCGCCTCCGTAGCTTCGTACTGCTTTGTGAGTTAAAATACAGATGTTATACATATTTGACTAAGGACTTCTTTGCGGTTGTGATGAGCACATGCATCTCAATAATACTTGGAGAAACTGCAGCTCTATTACATTACTCATGCTGCATAAAATCTGTGGAAATGAAACCCATCGTTATGTTAAATAATCTCCATGAACCTTGAGATGCTTTATCCTGACTGCTGTTGCAGTTTAAAACCTTGTCGTTAGCATTAACAGAGGCTCAAGTTTCGAAGTATACACTTTACATGTTACTGCAAAACAACAGAAATAAAAGAAATTACAGAACACAAGTACCAAATACAGTTTAACTTTAATTACACTCCTCTCAGTGTGCTCCACCCATAATTGCTCGACGGACTTTGAATTACGTTTTTTAATGTTGACTGAGATTCTCTTTTCTCCACTACATAAAAACTTAGAACATGTGGGCTTAACCGTTGCAGTCCCAGTGAGCTGCTGATTTTGCGGCAAGTGATGCGATGTCGTGTCTGATCCGTTTTCAGTTCATTTCTCCCCACAAAAGTTATATCTTGAATATTTAACACAACACTATGAGCTCTTTGTTCCAATACAAGACAGGGAGGAAAATAAATCATTCACCTGTTGCTTTAAATTTCCAATTCAATGTTCTCTTTTTCAAATAGTCCAGCCATTCATGTAATGAAATGACACCATAGGATCCTCCTCACCCCGGGAATATGCACAAACATTAATGCTTTGCTATAGTGGCGTTTAACAACGTAACAGAAGTAGCCTAAACATGGCCAGACAGAAGCCACAGAAGCCAGTCTCAGAAAATGGTTAATTAAAAATGGTCGTATGCAAAAGTAGCCGACAGAAGTAAAACGCGTGATAAACTCCAGCTGGTGTCACGGTGATAAACTGTCACTTCTCTCTCTCAAACAGTAAAAAGGGCCTTCACCTAGATTTCTGATGGTTAGTTTGATGTTGTTTCAGATTCATGCAGGCTTTTTTTTTTTTGGCTATAAATTATATTGAGTTTAATGTCTTCATCAAAATGTATTTATTTATATATTATTACTTTGACTTGGATGCTAAGTTCAACAGTTCATCAGTAAGTACTGTAATAGCGTCAGAGATGCTTCATTCAGATTTATTGGTTGTTTATCGCCGGTAAATTGGCTTTTTATTGCTCCAAACTATCAAAACAATTCACTAACGGTCAACGTCTAAATTGGGCAGTTAACCTAAATGTTGTTTAAGCATCTATAACATTGAATTAAATTCCCATCCCAAAGACATGCACCTGTTCACCAAAGCAGAGCAGCTCTGGCTGAGAACTGAAATGTGGTGTCTAACAATCCCGCCCCACCCTCCAGAACAAAGTCATTTAAGAACATCCAAATCTCTCTGGAGATTCATGCAAGCTCTCATTGTCTCATTCAACTTTGTCTATTGATTATCTAACGTGAATAATGAATGTTTTCCCTTACAGTTGAACTTTCAAGAATCATTGCACGGCTCCTTTTACCGGGACGTCCCGCAGCCGTCTCTGACTGGCTGCCTGCCTCACCATCAGAGCCGGCACTACAGCCACAAGAGGAGCAGCAGCAGCAGCGTGTCGCATGCCAACGCTCTCTGCCACTTCCACATCGCTGCCAGCATCAACCCGGCCACAGGTTAGACTCAAACACATTACTTTCTGTGACGAGTTGAGAAACCAAACAAACTCTCCAAATCAAGTGAAGAATTTGAAGCTACAAGATGGTGCTTCTTAAAGAGGAAGGAGAGAACGTAGACACCTCCAGTATTGCAACATATTAGTTATTCCTAAACCACAGAGGAAGCATATAGTTCGCTCTGCTTGAATAAAATCAGCTGGAGGTCGGAGGGTTGTAACTCCTATGGCAAAAAATGGTGCAATTTGTAAATTGCCCGAGCTTGTTTATTTAACGTCAGTTTAACTTGCATGAATTAACTTAACTTGCTTAAGCATGAATTGTGGGGCAGACCTTGTAGATTTCTTCAGCCCTGAGGCGGAGAAGTCTTGTAGAATGGTATGTGAATGCTTGAATTTCATTTTAGCACACTTCAAACCATGCTAATATTCATGAAAGTTCATTTTACTCCCGCTTGCCCCAAATGTAATGTAACTTAAATCTCTCGTATTCTTTGCCTTCTTTTTCTCAACCTAACCCTCTTCATCTCTTATGGTCTTTATCACAGACATTCCTCTGCTGCCCTCCATCTCCTCTCTGAGTTCTGTGGATGATGAGGAACCTGGAGGTCCGTTCACCGTCCACTGGCTCAACAACAAAGAGCTTCATTTCACTTTAGCTATGGAGGTCTTCTTGCAGCAGCTCCGAGGCAGCCTGGAGCAACAGGAGGAATGCTCCCATGAAGGTACGGAAAAATGTTTGGATCAGGCGTTTGAAGCGGCATGTATATGATGCTGGAATAACACTGTGGAAACTATACTGCGTTCTAATAGCCGGACCGTTACATATTGCATTAGTCTTTCACACTGATTTTCTGAATTTACACGTGGGCACTATGATTTGCATTCTCTTCCAGTGCCTGACGATGAGGATAACTTTGATGAGGAAGATGATAGAAGCAGGCCAAGTGACTCGCAGGGACCTGAGGCTGCAGAGCTTCCTCTGGCAGCCGTGAAGCACCAGGTGGACGTGCTGTTAGAAGAGTGGAATAAAGGGGCAGACATGTTGTTCAGTATCCATCCCATGGACGGCTCTCTTTTAGTCTGGCACGTCGACTGGTTGGATGAATACCAGCCAGGCATGTTCAGACAAGCTCAGGTACGTTCACTGTTGATGTGGTTTATGTTTTTCATCCACTTTTCGACCGCAGGAGCTTTCACCAGGGACTAGGAACCTTCTGAGGTACTCGTTGTGGTTCAACTGCCGGGACAAGGGAGCATTTCTCGTCATTTTGATAACATTCAAAGTAAAGTTAGGCTTCTTGACTCATTTAAAAATAAAAAAATAGCCAAGGAGAAAGAGGGAGAGATTACGCGAGAGAGCTGAGGTTTTTTTCTGATTGTTACATTTTGAAGCACAAATAAATAACCCTCAAACACTCAATAGATGATTTGCTCTGGAGACAAACACTCTTAGTTTATTTATTCCCCTGTATTTCATTCATTATATTAAACGGGCATCATGCAGAAGCAAATGTCCTCGAATGTGACAAAACAAACCTCAGTGACCACGAGTAGCCCTCGACAGTCTCTAAGGGCCTGTGCTACAAAGCCAGTGCTACATACCCAGAATATCTTTTGGTTATCAGGTTTAATGAACCCTAACAACCGCAATCCAGCAAAACGGTCCTACGAAGCTGGTCATCAACTCATTAGATCAACTCAGGATTTCTCAATCCGGCTGAGAGCATGGTTACATAAATGGGGCGGTGTTTGCAGCATTTGACCAATCGCAAACATGGACAAGTACGCTGTAAGCAGAGAGGCACATTTTACAAAAGAGGAAACTATAATATCAGAGAAATATGAAGAAGTTAAACACATAATTCAGGCTGAAAGTAACAGTTTAAACTGATAAATGAAGGAAGGACAGTTGGTAAGACGTTGCAGCTGAAAGAATACGGCTAAAAAATTGCCACACGCCATAATGACACATCTGCCAGACATTCATTTTACAGAATACACACGGATAATTATAGTCAGATCTATCTTGCTCTAGATGAAGCAGTGCCAATATAAATCTGTTCATTTACACATTCACACAGTCAGCAATTTATTGACGGCTGTCTTTTCTGCAGTCTAACTGTCTTTTAGTCTGGATTATGACTTTAACTTCTTAATATTTGTGAAGTAATAATTTACAACCCACGTACCAATCTCTGATTGGTCGGTAGGCGGGACTTTTATACGAGTTGATCGCTTATCTCGAACATAACCTGCTAGGTTAGGTGTTCAGCATTGGAACCACTGTCGTAGGACTGGAAACCTTAGAGTTAACTCTGACGTTACCTCGCTAACCCCAAATGCTGCTTCGTAGTACAGGCCTCAGGTCAGTACACGGACAACAATGGGCTGAAGGAAGCTTCTCGTAGATTACTGCCGCTTCAAGAAATGGCTGTTTTTTTCTCCTTCACACTTGTCTGAGGAAGATCTTGTAGATTGAAGCATTGCCTTGAAAAGAGAAAATGATAAACTATTTATTTGGAGCCCAAAAGTGTGAATACCTCCTTTTTGCCCTGCAGATAAGTGTTTTTTTTTGTTTTTTTTGTTTTTTTTAAATTTGTAGATGTTTTATGAACAAACTTAATCCCTCAAGATTGATAATGAAATGCATAGTGTTATGATGGGGAAACTACAGTAAAGCAAATGTTATTTTTTCTCCTTTACAATTAAATTAACATTGTATACTAAGCAGACTTTTACTGGGTCGCTCTCGTTTGTATTCACAACTTCTTTCTCGGGGAAATAATTCATGTCTTCTCAAAAGGGTTGTAAATCATTTTGGCAGCTGTGATGGTCCAGTTGTTTTAATGACTTCTCATCCAGGCGTTTAGACAATTATATTCCAATTATGCGTGACTTCATATCAAATTCATAAGTCTCTTGATGCATTTTATTAGTGGTGAAATAATGAGAGCCTCGTGACGTGGCAGTTAGTCACTCAAGCAAGGCGGCTAAAAGAATCCACGGTTTAATTGGCATTCAGGTTGAGTAGGCCTGACTGCTTCAATTTGATAAAACAGAGAGGATCCTGGTATTATTATTATTATTATTATTATTATCATCATCAGCATCAGTATTTCAAATCATTATCATTTAATTTCTGAATGGAGAAAAGGAGAGTTTTCGCTCTTTGTTTTGTAGCTAACCCTTTTCTAAAATGACCTCTTGATCTTCAGTGCCGTCTGTCATTACCATGTTCACATTGAACCCCAGCTGTTTCCTAATGTACGCTTATTTAAAGTTAAATTACAATTACTTGATTGACTGAGCCATTCTTATCACGAACATTCCACTTGCTCTAGATTTCATTGCTTCGATGTCTTTCTTTCTCTCTCAGGTGTCGTTCGTGTCCCGTATACCTGTAGCGTTCCCTGCAGGTGATGCAATCTCCTTGAGCCACAGTGTGGTCATGTATGCCTGCAACAAGAACGTGGATCTGGCCATCCAACATGGCAGACAGCGGCCACCTGGGAGCACACTGCCTCAAACCAAATCTGCTCTGATAAGCTACGGGGGTCAAGGAAAAGCTGCACCCAGCAGCAGTCTCCGACTAAGCATCTTCACCCCCAACGTCCTCATGATTTCCAAACACGCTGATGGCTCCCTGAACCAGTGGGCAGTCGGCTTCGCAGAGGACTCCGCTTTCTCCACTGTGCTCAGCGTCTCGCACAAGTCGAGGTACTGTGGCCACCGCTTCCACCTCAAGGACCTGGCCTGTCACTCATTACTGCCTCTGCTCCTCACCACCTCGCACCACAACGCCTTGAGGACGCCAGAGGCAGACAGCATCCTGGCCCCTCCGGACGCCTACTCCTGTGGTTTCTCTCATCCATCATTTCCGCCCCGGGGGTCACGACCCAGCCGGGGATCCCTGGGTGCAGTGACTCAGGACCCCAACGCAATCTACAGTGAACTGATTTTATGGAGAGTGGACCCTGTCGGCCCGCTGTCTTTGTCTGGAGGGGTCTCCGAGCTAGCTCGGATCAATTCCCTCCATGCATCAGCGTTTGCTCAAGTAGCCTGGCTGCCCACATTCATTCCCAGCAGCTGTTTAGGTGAGAAAAATATTGTTTTGTTGTTGAGATATTTTTTAAAGCGACAGGGGATACTCTGCAATTTAGCCATTTAAGTTTGTCTCTTTCTTTTGTTTACCAAACAGCTATTTTGGTTCAGTAATATGAATGAAATTATATTTACTGAATAAATATGATTAAATGAGACTAGCTTTGGGAAATTAGACCAAATCCCCATTGATATAGTTTTTAGAACAGATCCATGAGGGCTTTAAATATCCAAATAGTATCTCACTAATAACATAGTTTCCGGGGTATACATAGTTTATCTGACTCTGTTTTTCTGTCCTCCTTTCTTTATTTAGGTGTGTACTGTAACTCTCCCAGCGCCTGCTTCGTAGCAAGTGACGGCCACTCACTCAGGCTGTATCAGGCTGTTATTGAAGCTAAGAAACTCCTAAGTGAGCTCTCCAATCCGGAGATATCAGTAAGTCATTAAATAGGATTCTCAAACTCTGCAGGGTATAGTCGGCATCACAGTGACTATTTTTTAACCACACCCAAAACAACAAATCGGTGTCCGCTTGGACGTTAAAGAATCAGTGAGGCAATAATATATTGTTGATCACTTATTTAGTGTTAATTACAGAATCCAGCACGAAGTGACGGTTGATATTTAGTTTTTATGATTTATTTATGACAATGGCAGCAGAGATAGTAGTTACATTTTTCTCATTTTCTGAAGCACAATTGACTCACTGATTGTATGTTTTGACGTAAATGCCCTAATAATGTGACTATATTATGTTTGTTTCTCTTTAGAAATATGTTGGGGAGGTGTTTAACATCATCAGTCAGCAATCCACAGCCAAACCAGGGTGTATTATAGAGCTGGATACCATTACTGACTTTGTAAGTATACATAGAGAGAAACTCATTTCACTAACTCTCTCTCTGACAGTAGGCAGACACTGTAAACATCTTTGATGAAAAGGTCATTAACATGAACGTCTCCTCTGAAATAAAGCATATATGAACTGTAACATATTTAAAAGCCACAGTTTAATTCTGGACCATTGGTATTTGGTAGCATAAAGTCTGCAGTAGACTTCTGTGAAAGGTCAACCATGACATAATAAAAACCTTCTCTCATCCCCTCAGGCCGGTTTAGTGTGGGTGTGCGAGCGTGCACATCACATGTGCATGTTTGTGTTACATTAACACTTGTCGTGTCTGTTTTAGAAGTGCGTCTGCATATCAGCTCCACAGTGGAGGAAGCATGTTTAGTGTCTGCATCGAATGTAGTTTCATAATGGCTGCTGTTGTCCTCCACAGCAGGGGAAGGAGACCCAGCTCCTGCACGTGTTTGAGGAGGATCTGATCCTCGGCAGTGAGAGAACAGAGAGCACACAGCAACCTCCTGATCCTCCTCACACTGGTATGGACAAAATCATTTTTACAACTACTTATACATGTGTATATTCTCGAGGTTTGATACCAAACCTTTGCACCACCTTCAAACACATTTACAGCCGCCCTGTTCATTAATATTCTGTGTGCGTCTGTTTTTTTTTCCCTGCAGCCTCCAGCAAGGCGACGTTCTCGGCACGGTTTTTCCTTGTTGTGGTCGAATTGACCCCGACAGGTCGCTCGCTCCTCCACATGTGGCATCTTCATCTTGCTGCTCGACCCATCACCATCGGTGGGTACTTTGAACAAAAGACTTAAAGTTCACAGGGTGTGGGGGAAAAAAAATTGTATTTACCGTCAAATAAAATAACTGACAGTAAGACAGTTTTTGCCCAAGAACTGGAAGTCAAAAATAATTGTGGTGACCATTAGTTCTGGAGATTTTTTTTTTTTTATTTAGTTTTGACCATGTAGAATTTGTAGTTGTTTTTGAACACACTACAGAATATACTTATGGACTCCTCGAAGCAGATTACTTTAATTCAGTGTCTGTCACAAAGTAATGTTTTTAAAAAAATCATTTGGGAGGAACTTCAGCTTTTCTAAATGTTATTTCCCTCTTCCTGTCACCACAGAAGAGACCACGAAGGAGATAGACGGGACCACAGCTTCTTCCATGAACAGCTCTACGTTTAGCTTTGACACGTTCGGTTCTCCAGTAGCTCCGAAGAGTAAACCCTGCACTTCCAACCTGCAAAGTGCCTGCCGCCTCAGCCTCACAACACACAGGCTATATAGCCAAGAGATGGCTCTGCCTGAAGGGGTAGAAGCCATCAGTGTTACACCCTCAGCAGGTGAGGAACAATGAAGGCAAACACACTCACACACAAATGACATAGGTCTATGAACACAGTCCCTGAGCACAGCACAAGGCATTCCATCCGGGCAAGTATGCCAGTCCAATACCAGAACACAGATAAAGCAATTATTACCTCTGAGGTATTTACCAACACCAGTATTGACAAAGGTGCAAATTGTTATGCTGCCATGGAAACATTTCCATAGAAAACTATTGAAAACATTGATTGGGGCTACCTTTTCAGGAAAGTAGTGACATTTCTTTTTTGACAAACAAACCAGGATATTTTTTCAACAATTTTCATTGGCACCGTGGAATTTTTTTGAAATTATTCTATTGTGCTCAAAATGAATGTTTTTCACCTCCTGTAATTTTAGAAAGCCTACAAAATATCTGGAAGACAAGATTTTTTTTAACCATGCAACAACTACTGTTTTGCCTCAGTTCTAGATGACTTTAGCCTGTTTATAAACTGTGCTTGTGTTGCCATCTGCACGGCATAAAAAGCGAAAAAACCTTTTGAATCGATTCAAAGACATTCACTGAAGTGTGATAAGATATCGCATTTTAGAATAAAGAGAAAAACGTCCTTCCCTAACAGTGTATCGTCTCTTCCCAGGTCACTTGAGCGCGTCGTGTTCTCTGCCAGCTGATCGTGTGCCCTACCTCCTTGCTACTTCCTGTTCCGATGGGAAGGTGCGCTTCTGGAGGTGTAATATCATCGCGACAGAGCCTTCCAGTATGGACAGCTTGGTTTACCAGTGGGAGGAGTGGCCTCTGCTGGTGGAGGAGATGCTTCCCAACAGCAGCGCAGTAAGCGTGCAAGGTCGTCCCATAGAGGTCAGCTGCTGCCACTCTGGACGGATTGCAGTTGCCTACAAGCAGACACCAAACGCACCTCTGAACTCAACACCTTACCTAAACTCTCTCCAACTATTGGGTTCTCCTCCTACCCTGTCTTCCTCCCCTTATGTGCACAACAACAACAACACCCACCTGACCCCAACCCTGACTGTACAGTCTTGCCCAAATCTCACTCTAAGCCCCAACGCAGCAAACAGCAGGGGGCCATCGGTCCACATTGACATCTTCCAGTGCGAGTCCACCGGTGGTTCACAGTGGAATCTAGAGCAGACCATAGTCCTGGACGGCACGGATCCCACAACCGGAAGTGCCAATATTCCAGGTAACCCAGACTTCCCTGTACCTAATGATGACTTTCCTGGTTCTACTAGTAGGAGCCTGGTTCATTTGGACTGGGTCTCCCAAGAAGATGGGTCACATGTTCTGACTGTTGGTATTGGGACAAAGATTTATATGTACGGCCGTCTCTCTGGGAAGCCTCCAGAACTCGTTTTGACATCCGATGCCAGTAGAGACCAGAGCTCGTCGCACCTGGTCCTGATTCAATCAGTCGATCTGGTCTCCTCTGTCGAAGGCTCGTTACCCATTCCAGTCTCCCTCTCCTGGGTAAGAGATGGGATCTTGGTGGTCGGCATGGACTGTGAGATGCACGTCTACTCCCAGTGGCAGCCCCCAGCACCATCCAAACCCAATGCCCCGATTGCAGACACAGACATCAGCAGCAGCGTCTCCTCTATAATCTCAGCCATCAGGCAGAGCCAGGAGGACGGTCTCAGCTCCGGGGCCCCCATGTCTTCACTGGCCCCTCCCAAAAAGGCCCTGACAAGATCAATGATGAGCCTGGCTCAGAAACTCAGTGGGAAGAGAACAGCTTATGACCTGCCTGTCGAGATGGAAGATTCTGGGCTTTTCGAAGCAGCTCACCAACTCTTTCCCACTCTGCCTCAGTACCATCCTGTACAGTTACTGGAGCTCATGGATCTAGGGAAGGTTAGTTAAAGAAATATGTTATTTACAGTCTATACTATGTTACTTTTCTAATTAGATACATTTCTTTAATTTAAGCACGGTCTCTAATTGAAATGACACGTCAGTTTTGTCTGTTGATTACATTTTTTTAAGGTTTGAAGCTGAAGGTAAGTGCACCAATACGTTTACAAGGGATTACATTTGCCAAAAAATCAATTGTTGTGATTTATGTTTGAAATATAAATGTGTAATAAAATGTGTCTTATCTTAAGGTTCACCGCGCCAAAGCCATCCTGTCCCACCTGGTGAAATGCATTGCTGGAGAAACTGTGGCCCTTAAAGACAGCACCACCAATCCTGAGAAACGTGTGCGCTCTCGAACAATCAGCGCTGGAGGAAGCACCGCCAGGGATCGCAAGATGTTCAGCAAAGCAGAGAACTCCGCCCCCGACTACACGGAGATAAGCTCCGTCCCTCCCCTGCCTCTGTACGCCCTGCTGGCAGCCGATGAGGATACATCACCAAAACCTGGTTGGTATACAACATGTGGTTTTAGCACACTATTATTCAGTAGTGAGTAGAAAATAGTCAACTTTATTTCAGTGGTACTTAAAGGCTTGGGTAGGCAGTTTTTTGGGGGGGGCGTCATTACATGAGTCCATAATAACATCTCAGCGTATTATAATTCAAGTGCTCTAAGAGAGAACTAGACGTCTGCACCTCCTATCGGCTGCTCTACAAATGCAGATGTGTGGGCACGTCCCTTCAGATGGGGAAAGCCGGATTCAACGGCGGAATATCCTGTAGAAAAAGTTCTGTTAGCCGTAGCCAATGGCTCACAGCTGCAGCTAATTCAAGTTCATGTGTGTAGCTAGCCGAGGCTCAAATCACGGTATGTCCTTTCAAAAAGCTTTACAGGCCCACAAGTTTGCAAACAAAACCGCTATATAACGGCATAGGGATCATAATCGCCTTTTTAAAATGAATGACTAGTACTCAGGATACGGTATGAAGCGCATGCATATACCCCTGATCGTCTGGTGGGAGGGGCTTAAGACAGAGGGGTGAGCTGCAGGATAAGGGCTGAATTTCCAAATTCTGGTGCTTTTTTTTAAATGTTTTTTATTTTGCCTTTCCCAGAAAACTGCCTTCCCCAGCTTTATCAAAGGCCAATTAAAGCAAAGTACTAGAAATATGACAACAAGTTGGAAAATGACAATCAGCCAAGCAAAAATGGGCAAAGTATACTTCATTGCTTTAATTTCCATTTTTTTTTTAAAGCAAGAAATGTACTCAGCTTCAGGCTACAAAAGCCTCTCCTTAAGTGTTTTGTTGTTGTCGTTTTCTTTTACTTCATCGGGTAATATCAGCCCTGAACATAAAGCTAGAGCTAAACCTCTCTTTGAAAACCAAATCAGTTGAAACAAATGTCATTCTTGGGAGGTAGAGATGCTTTGAGATATTGGACAATGCTAACCTTAAAAGACTGCACTGGTGGATATCAGCTTGATAAAATGCAGTAGAATGTTGATTATTGTTTAAATGTGTAACTTTGAAACTGTTAAGCTTTGTCAGATTGACAAAAACAAAGTACACAAACAAAAACAGGGAAACTGTATTTACAGGGGAAAAGCCACCCTGCCTCAAGGTGTAATAGACTGAGAATAATATCCGACTCTTTGGTCTTCTTGTTTTTCCTCATTGTTTCTCTGGGGATACGAAGTGAGAAGAATGAAAGCAGAAACTTTTAAACAGATAAAAAACGTCCTGCTCTTCGGTATTTTAATTTATTCTGCCATCTCTCCAGCTGGAGGGGATTATTTTTCTGCATGTCTCTTATGAAATGCATGTCTTGTGTCATTTCGCTCTCTTTTATGTCCCCCTACAGATAAAGTGAGCAGTGTGAGTGGAGATAGTGGACATGGTTCCAGTCACACTGATGTTTATGATGAGCTCTTTCAAACACCCACCATTGGGGACCTGGACCCCCTGGAAGACGATCAAGAGGAAAAAGGGAACAAGGTCGGTTTCTGTTGGCTTATGTTTGGTTAAAAGAGAATTTCTCTAAAATTGGACAGCAACATTTCTGTATCTTTTGCTATTCCTGTGTGAATCATAGACATGCACAACGGTGCATGTCTATGCTCAATCAGGTCTCTAGATGTTTTCAAAAAAGTTGACACATTTGGAAAAGCCTGTGTGTGTGTGTGTGTGTGTGTGTGTGTGTGTGTGTGTGTGTGTGTGTGTGTGTGTGTGTGTGTGTGTGTGTGTGTGTGTGTGTGTGTGTGTGT
>NW_022280047.1:2378527-2411242 GCF_004355925.1 Anarrhichthys ocellatus
TGTATATAAGTGTGTGTATATAAGTGTGTGTATGTGTATATAAGTGTGTGTATATGTATATAAGTGTGTGTGTGTATATATAAGTGTGTGTGTGTATATATAAGTGTGTGTGTGTGTATATAAGTGTGTGTGTGTGTATATAAGTGTGTGTGTGTATATATAAGTGTGTGTGTGTATATATATGTGTGTGTGTGTGTATATATATGTGTGTGTGTGTGTATATATATGTATGTATATGTGTATATATGTGTGTGTATGTATATATGTGTGTGTATATATGTGTGTGTGTGTATGTATGTATGTATGTGTGTATGTATATGTATATGTATGTATATATATGTATGTATGTATATGTATATGTATGTACGTGTGTATGTGTATGTGTGTACGTGTGTATGTGTATGTGTGTATGTGTACGTGTGCATGTGTGTATGTGTACGTGTGTATGTGTACGTGTGTATGTGTACGTGTGTATGTGTGTATGTGTACGTATGTATGTGTGTACGTATGTATGTGTGTACGTGTGTATGTGTACGTGTGTGTATGTGTACGTGTGTGTGTACGTGTGTATGTGTATACGTGTGTGTGTACGTATGTATGTGTATGTGTATGTACGTGTACGTGTATGTACGTGTACGTATATGTACGTGTATGTATGTGTGTGTGTATGTGTACGTGTATGTATGTGTGTATGTATGTGTACGTATATGTATGTGTACGTGTATGTATGTGTGTGTATGTGTACGTATGTGTATGTATGTGTATGTGTATGTATGTGTATGTATATGTATGTATGTGTATGTATGTATACGTATGTAAGTATACGTATGTGTATGTATGTATGTATACGTACGTATGTATACGTACGTATATGTATGTGTATGTATATGTATGTATACGTACGTATATGTATGTATATGTATGTGTATGTATGTATATGTATGTGTATGTATACGTATGTATGTGTATGTATACGTATGTATGTGTATGTATACGTATGTATGTGTATGTATACGTATGTATGTGTATGTGTATGTATACGTATGTATGTGTATGTATACGTACGTATATGTATACGTACGTATATGTATGTGTACGTATACGTATGTGTATGTATACGTACGTGTATGTATACGTACGTGTATGTATACGTACGTGTATGTATACGTACGTGTATGTATACGTACGTATGTGTATGTATACGTACGTACGTATGTGTATGTATACGTACGTACGTATGTGTATGTATACGTACGTACGTATGTGTATGTATACGTACGTACGTATGTGTATGTATAGGTACGTACGTATGTGTATGTATAGGTACGTACGTATGTGTATGTATAGGTACGTATGTGTATACGTACGTGTACGTATATGTATATGTATAGGTACGTATATGTATACGTACGTGTACGTATATGTATATGTATAGGTACGTATATGTATACGTATACGTACGTGTACGTATATGTATGTATGTATGTATATGTATGAATGAATGAATGGATGCAGCCATGACACATTATTTCCTGCCAGGCAATTCATTTTACAGACTGTCCTCCGTCTGGTTCCCTGTCTCTAGGTTATTGACCTGTCCCAGTACAGTCCGACATACTTTGGTCCAGAACATGCTCAGGTTCTGTCCAGTCAGCTCCTTCATTCCAGTTTGCCGGGCTTAACCCGTATGGAGCAGATGTCTCTCATGGCGCTGGCTGACACCATCGCTACCACAAGCACTGACCTCAAGGACAGCCAGGGCAAAAGCAAAGGTACTGCAGGGGAAATATAAATGTAAAATAAGGGCTCTTCCAGTAGATGCATGCTCCATTCCACAACATAATTTACTTATGTTTTCAACTAGCAATAAGAGCTTTCTGTAATTCACTTCCCAGGTGGAGAGACGCTGGACGAGTGTGGTCTGAAGTTCTTGCTAGCCGTCAGACTCCACACCTTCCTCTCTACCTCGCTGCCTCCAGCACACCGAGCACAGCTGCTGCGGCAAGGTATAGTGGTCTTCCAACTGCTTTCATTGTGAGCATTCTGTAGCTGGCACAAATGAGCAGGCAAATACTGTAACATTCAGATCACTGTACAGGGCCACTTTGATAAAAATGTTGTAAATTAATGTCCCTCAAAATTGGCACACTTTATCCCAAAGGCGTATTTTATTTTCACCTTTTATATGATCTTGCAAGACTTAATGTAAGTTTCCAGCTTGCCACCTAAAGAGCTGTCTCCCTGCACTCCTTTCAGATACCACCTAGTTAACAGGCCAGTAACTCTATAAAGACCTCTAAAGCTACAAAGATGGAGGGTTACTGATGGTCTCAATTGTACATTTCTGACAGTAAAGGTCTCAGTGAGAGAACAACAAGCCTTAGTCTATTCATCATCCTCAACTATTGCAGTAAAGTCACCCTTGAGCAAAGCACTTACTCTGTTTGCAGCCATAGAACTCCTCAGTGGATGGCAATACAGCACTGTAGCTGGAAGAGGCAACTCACTATTGACTAAGTGGCCACACTCTATGTGCTCTACCTGGTAGCCTAAATGAATAATAAGTTCACATAAAAAGCTTTCTGCCAAGTTGTAAATAATCATAAACTAAGTTATTTTATACTTAAATGATAACACTCAAAGCCGACCAACGTGCACCTGCTCATCTACAGAGGATTCCTGATGATGGAGCGAGTCACCGAAGCTGTCACGAGGTGATGCTCCTGCAGTTTAATTATAAACAAAACCATCAGGCTATGAGACCAAACACATTGAAATATGCAGATTCTGATATGTTGAAAGTTTATCATGAAGTGATGCATTGGTCAGTGTTTTTTGATATTTGCCGCATCCAGCCGACCTGACCTTTACTGTTGAATAGCAGCAAAACGAGTCACCCTTCATTAAAGACATGAACTCTGTCTCTCAGTCTCTTTCTCTCACCAAAGATGATTTATTAAGAAGTACTTTTCTTTTCAATAAAGTTACACCAGCGATTGTCCGACGAATGACAATTTGGTCAGACAAGCGCATGCATTTACTCACTACACCGTGCTGATATTCTCCCTATGAAATGCAGAACATTCCCTCTTTTAACGCGTGTCTGTTTCTTCTCTCTTCAGGCCTGTCAACATGTCACTACGCCTGGGCCTTCCACTCTGAGGCTGAAGAGGAGCTGCTGAACATGCTGCCTGCCCTACAGAAGGGAGAGCCCACCTGGCCTGAGCTGCGCTCCATGGGCGTGGGCTGGTGGCTGCGCAGCACCAACAAGCTGCGCAGGTGTATTGAGAAGGTGAGGCGGCTAATTACATCGATTTGTTTTCATTATCAATTTAGGAGTCTGCGCAGATCTTGAAAAGTGACCCCGGGCCAGTTTCGCTAACTCCCTGAAATGAACCATAAAGCGACATTTTGCTCTGTGAATAAAACTGTAAAGGCTGAGGAGGAGCAAGCTCTAAGTATTTCTTCCCTCTTCCTCTTTGTCAGGTTGCCAAGACGTCTTTACAAAGAAACAATGATCCTCTAGATGCAGCTATATTTTACCTTGCACTGAAGAAAAAGGCAGTGATCTGGGGATTATACAGGTAAAGCAAAACTGACTTCATTTTGCATGTGAAATACCCACACAGTCATCTAAATATCTGCCCCTACCCTTAACCAAGATTAGTTCCAATGCGTTGCTGAAAAGCTATGACACAAGTGTTGTTTTGAATCCACAATGCCTTTCTCTCCAGGTCTCAGAGGAATGCCAAAATGACAGAGTTTTTCCGCAACAACTTCAGCGAGGACCGGTGGAGGAAAGCAGCGTTGAAAAATGCGTTTTCTCTGTTGGGAAAGCAGCGGTTCCAGCATTCTGCAGCCTTCTTCCTTCTAGCCGGCTCCCTTAAGGACGCTGTGGAGGCAAGTGGAAAATAGACATGACACACTGTTTGCGAGAAGAACTTGTTCTTTCAACTGCAAGTGCCACTTGTCAGCCTGCTAAAACCCAAGTTAGAAACCTTGCTTTCAGCATAGGTAATGTCAAGTGCAGCTCATTTTTATTTATAACGCTTCTGTAGCATTGGAGGTGTGTCCCTTTTTTTGCCCCCCAACAATTCATAATCAAGGGCAGTGTTTGATGATACGGTACAAGCAGTGAAGGCACATCCACAAAAACAGATCTCGCCACCAACATTCCTGTAGCGTGCAGCAACCTTTTTATTATTGATACAGCTCAATTGATTCCCACAGTGGTGTCTTTGTCAAGAGCTTTTAGCACAATGCACTGCAGAATTAGTGATGTTGGCACTTGACTCTTGGGTTTTGCCATCTTTCCTCCTCTTTGTTTCAATAGCATGTTGTTACATTTATGCAGCAGCAGCACCGCATTCTTGTCGAGGCTTCGTAAATGGGGACACTAGCAACTACCACTATTCTATGATGTTGATGTGTAAACTTGTATATTTATGCTTGAATCTTAAAATGGCTGCTGTAGTTTGAAAGATGTCTATATTAGCGTTGGTATTCCTGCCATCTATCAGGGTTAAGCCACAAAAAGCACACAGCGCTCTATCATTTTTGCTCACATATCAAGAGGCCTGGTATTGTTTGCTTCACCTTTTAGTCATCAAGGTTATCTCTGTTTAGAAAGTCCCTGAAGCAATGAGTCACATTATTTCATCTGTGTGAGTAACTGGAGCTTTTCTAAGCATTTAATGGAAATGAGCGTCACCCAGGCAAAGGGCTATCATTGACTTTGTTTTGTCTCTCAGGCTGGGAGGCAGTCTCATTGAAATGCACCTCACGCCTTACAAGTTGGGAGCAACTATCTACAAACTCTTTGCCGTGTGCAGAGACTTTTATTATTCCCACTTTCTTTCCCTGTCGACAGATAAACAAACAAGAAAGCTGTAACACGGGATCATTTTGTCCAACTGGATAACTGTGTGTCAAGAATATACATTATTTGTCTGCTCATGTCTCGTCTTATCTCGTCCCATTCAGTCCTGAGGCAATAGCTCAGAAACCATTTCTAAATGATAAAAGACTGTGACATCTTGCTTTATTTCCTCTTCCAGGTGTGTATAGAGAAAATGCAGGACCTACAGCTTGCCCTGGTGATCACCAGATTGTTCGAGTCTGAGTTTGAGACAGCGTCCACCTACAAAAAGATCCTCCAGAGACATGTCCTGGGACAAGACAAACAGGTTCAGAATTTGTGAAAGCTACTCAGTTGTTTGACTCTCTAGCATTTTACTTATTAATACACTGCAGAAACCACAATGAGACATTGTGATTCTCTGTATTTTTCAGATTCAGGCCCACAAGGACCCGTTCCTGCGCAGCATGGCTCACTGGGTCCTGGAGGACTACAGCAGAGCCCTGGACACTCTACTTGAGCAGCCGGCGAACAGCCCCAGCTCTGGGTCCACTGAGAGCAAATGTGATGCCGGTAGGTCTGCAGTGCTCTCATTACTGTTTTTTTTTTTTTTTATTTTTTTTGTTTTGTTTTTTTTACCTCTTTGCAAAGGTGAAATTAAGGTTCAAGGATCATTGATTGCTTCTCTGCAACACATGGTACACACAACAAAATGCCTATTGTAGCCTAATCCATTGATACTACACACAGAAAATTTGAACCCCAAGAAAATAAAAATCAGTAACGTATATCTTCTACTTCTTATGGATAAAGTCGACTGTCAGAAGCCTTTAAATATCTCATTACCCTGTTCACTTTATGGACATTTCAGGCCCAACAAATGCAGCATATCAAGTAAAAACAGAGAGGGTAGACACCATGAGGTGGAATCCAGCTTCTACAAAAACTATTTTTGGTCCTTTAAGTATGTGAAATTGCACAAGTAATTGCAGCATATAATGGACACATAAGATCATTTAAATGAAGAAAATGTACAAGGCTTGCCCTACGAATAGATGAACTGAACTTAATATGAACCTGATTTTGATTCAAGAGGCCGACCAGTCCCAGATTAACATCCCTGTGCTACATGGGTTTCATAAATGATGTTCTCAAAGCACATTCAGAATGCTTTCTCTTTGTATCTGTGACAGGTTCCTCTTCAGTGTCTACATGTAACCCAGAGGTTTTCAACTTTTACACCTACCTTCGAACCCACCCACTCCTCCTCCGTCGCCATTTTGCCTCCTCAGACAAGGCTAAAGTTGGACTGACGGCTGAGGGTCGCAGGGCTGACTCCATTAGCCTGGAGGAGAGGAGACTGTTTTTCACAGCTGCATACGCACACCTGCAAGCTGGCTGCCCCATGCTAGCACTTGAAGTCCTCTCCAAGATGCCCAAAGTCCGCAAGCATTCCGAGCTGCCCAACCAGTCCGATACAGTCATGGCTGCTGAATTTAGTGTTGGGAGCAAGAGCGGACAAACATCGAACCCGGGTTGGTCTCAGCTGGCTCTGAACGGCTACGAGTCAGACGGACACAGCTTATCCAACAGCCGTTCAGATTCAGTGTTAAGTTTTGACTGGAGCCAGCAGTCACTGACTCATACAGATGAGCCACTGGAGCTGAAGTGGGACAGTGACAAAGATGGAGAGGAGGATGAGGAAGTAGATGATGAAGGAGAAGAAACAAAAAATGTGGACGTCGGCAGTGCGTTCCAGGACACGCATGGTGCCATGTCGCCGCTAATGGAGACGGTGACGGGAGAGGACAGTGAGGACTGCAATGACTTCCTGGCTCCGTCTAATGACATCTTGGCGGCCCAGCTGAAGTTTACAGCCTGCCTGAAGATTATGACCAATGAGCTCCGGACGCTGTCAACCGGTTATGAACTGGATGGAGGGAAGCTACGTTGCCAGCTCTACCAGTGGTTGGAGAGAGAGGTAATTGCAGCACAGACATATTTAAACACATTTACAGAGTTAACATTCAAATCCATAATTTTGTAAATGGATATTGTTTAAAATATCCATTAGGTGATGCACTCGTCTGGCTGCACCCTTAAGTTCACTCAATAAAACTTGTATGACTATAACTCCCACACATCTCTTCTGTCTTTGTGTTCACTGTTTCAAGATTGTATCTCTGTGTGCATCAGTGTACATAAACATCAAGTTGGTCTTAATGCCAGTCCAGTAGTTTTCTCTTCCGAAATTGTTTGCCTTTTCCTGTTTGACAATTTGGTGCAATGTTTTGCTTTCACTCCCACACATGCAGATGAAATCCTTCATGATAAATTGATTGTAACAATCCATTTTTTTTTAAATTCTGTTTAATGCAGGTGGTGGCTCTCCAGCGTTGCTGCAGCTACAAGCCCTGCTTGCCAGAGCTGTCTGTCCAGGGTGATGCCCCCGTTTCTGCGCTGGTGGAGGAGGAACAGGTGGGTGTCGATAGCTGGCAGCTTCTAGATCTGTCAGATGTTCATGATGAAAACTCGATGCAACCCAACAGCACAGTGTGTGTTGACACAGTTTGAAAAATTGTAAATTGAAAAGATTGTTGCTCCCTTTTTCCTTGAATATCTAAACATCTTCTAACATGCTGCTGTGAAATAACCCTATATATCAGTTTCAGCAGCAAAGTTGAATAAAATTTAAATACATATATGCTTGTACAGTACACATGCATTTACAGATAAAAATTACATTTCAAAGACCCATTAGTTTATTATTGTTGACAGAACAGATTCTTCATTTTTTTTATGACATGGTTATCTTGAGGCCTGTTGATTTATAACTAATAAAGTTCAAATGTTTCTTCCAGCCCGGGAGTCCTCATGGTGACAGCCAGAGGAGCAGGAGACACTGGCTGCAGAGTAACCAGCCCTTACTGAGGATGTTTCTGAGCTACTGCAGCCTGCATGGCTCCCACGGTGGAGGACTGGCCTCTGTGCGCATGGAGCTCATATTATTGCTTCAAGAGTCTCACCAGGTAATCGCAACATGCAGAGATGCAGCCTCCTTGGTTGCTAATGCAACCTAAACAAATGGACTTTCAAAATCGGTGTGCTGTTAGTGAGGGGTACAATATATTGGCAAGTGGCCCAATATTTAGTGGCCAGATGTATTTGGTGGCGAGACCTAGTGTGTAACATTACACCAGGGAGAAATTATGAGCATACAAGTCACTATCTGTGGTCATGTACAAAACGTCAAATACCCCGACGTAGACTCCAAGTTTAGTGAGCATTTTGTTTCACTCCATTGGTAGTTAACAGGTTTATTAGCTTGCAGCCATAGATGCCGCCGGTGTTTTGGTTAAACAAGTGACTGTGTTAACTGCTGACTCTCAGCTGACTGCGTCTGTTGTTGCTCGTTGGGATGGCAGCTGTTAAAAACACAAACATGTAGGTTATCAATTTGTAATGCATATTCATCTGTTTATTATCAACTTCAACCATTTACGTAAGTTACTTTGAGCAACCACGGACACATTCGACTGAAAGTCAACAGCCGAACATACAACAATCAGACATGGTGCTGATTGTTGAATGTTTTAATTCAATGTTTTTAACCTTTTTTCCCTCTTTGACGTGGCTGGGGGCAAAGCACCACTTCTGTTGCCGACACTGGCAAGCGTAGTTGCAGTATTTAACTGATCACAAAGAAACACAAACCTGATGAAGCCATTTGAAAGCTTGTCTTAATGCAAGCAGCTTCCCGAGAGACGCTCACACACAGACTCACCTTTTGTGCACTGGCGATCACACCTCCAGCAATGACGAGCTGGCAGGTTGTGCTGATTCTCCGTTCTCCTGAGGGAGTTCCTGCCTTAGGCGGACTATTCAACGGTTGAGTCAAATTTTAGGAGGTAAACAACTCAATGAGCCAGCGTGGAAACAATGTTCTTGAATGATAGCACAGTCGACCAGCACTGGGTGTTCTGTCTACTCCCTCACTTTGATTTTGAAATAAAAGCGGGTTTCTTTTGTCCCAGCTCTGGTCCCATGGTTGTCAAATATCTCCACTGTTATCGAGGAAATTTCAGTATTTTTCCTTTGTCTTAACCTCAGACGACCTGTAGAGCTTCTGTTAAGGAGGTTAGTGACAACTGAATGTGATTCATCAAGCGTGACAAACATAAGCCTGTGGTATTCTTGCACACACAGACTCGTGTTCAGGGATCTGGTAAACAAACACAATACCATGCACCCCTTTGTTGTGTTCTCTTTGAATGTCATTCACACATTCACTGGAAGAAAACATCATGCACTCTAGTATGAAGTATGGGATCATGTATGACATATTCTGACTCTGGAAAAGTCTTTTGTTTCACAGATCAAAGCATCGCCTCTCATTTCCCAGGTGCCTTTGTGAGCTGTCTCTTTTACCCTCCAAAAAATATAAATGAGAAAGTTGAATACATCTGCTCTTATTTTTAAGTTTATTATGGCGTACGTGACGTGTAGTTATGCATATCCCTATTATTTACTGTTATACGTGATCAACATTGTCAAAACGGTATTTCATTGGTTCTTCCGTTGGTGTACCTGCTGTCATGGCTGAACCCACATTTCAAAGTTTCTCTCTGATTCCTCCCAGCAGGATGACTCCACTCAGCCAGCGGTGATGCCATGTTGTCAGCCAACATCTATTCCTCTCCTGATGGCTTGCACGGCCAACGTAAAGACAGTGGTGGCCAATCCCATCGTCTACCTGACCAATCTGGCTCATGACATCTTGAAGACCATCAATTCACTCGACTCCCCTCCACATCCGGATGTGGTTAACAATGAGGTGAGGCGGTCTGTTTGAGCTAGTGGAGAAACTGGGACACCTTTGCAATGTGAATTATCAACAGTAAAATGTTCCACTCAGTACAACCATTTTTAAAAGAAACAAATGTTCGAGATCATATTATCAAAATAATTGTTCGTTTAAAATTAGTTCATTACATTTTTTTTCAAAGTTGTGTATCAATAATTAACATATGCGTGGACATGTAGTGTTTACTTTTGATTGTGTTCCTGCACCTGAAACATGTGTTTTGTTTTTTTGTTGTTTTTTTATTCTTATTTCAGATCTATGTGATGCACACATTGGCTGCCTCCCTGTCAGCCTGTATATATCAGTGTCTGTGTGATGGACACACCCACAGGTAGGTTTCCCAAGCAGTTACATTTTAAGATTTTTAGGTACAGTGTGTAGGATTTGACCGCATCTAGCGGTGAAGTTGCAGTTTAAAACCATCTGAATCTTCTTCCATGTGTCAAGCATGTAGGAGAACTACGGTGGCCGACGCGACAACGCAAATGACTGTATCTAAAGGCTGTTTTTGGTTTGTCCGTTCTGGGCTACTGTAGAAACGTGTGTATGTAGGCGTAACTGCTAACGAAAACACACATTTTCAGGTGATGAGACACTAAAGAAAACATACTTATTAATATATTTTCTATTCTATTTCCATTTCTGCCAATAGATCCCCCTAAATGCTACACACTGTACCTTTTTAAGCTATTAACCTTCTAGGCTGTCATCTTTGCCAGTCACAAAGTGACATAGTGAACTTTAAATAGATAACAAACCTTGAGCTATTGTCAAGCCATCCATTTCTTAGCAATAATTTGGGGATCTAGGGAAATGAATCTTTGCGTATCCCTTTTACCCACGTTTGAGAAACGATGCTTTTATTCAGCCCGACTCAAAAGGATTTGAGTTCAGAGTGGGTATCTACATTGCAGCATCTCTCCGAGCAAGCTTCTTTAATTCTTTATGTGACTTCAAGCGATTCTTATCTTTGATACAACTTTTTCAGTTTTCCACCACATTCACCTTGACACAACTCCATTAACAGCACTAGCCTTTGGATTATTCATCTATCAAGAGTGATTTGACTTTGTTTTCCTGTTCTCAGCATTAACATTTAAAAGACAATGCCGGCAACAGTGTGTGTGTGTGGGTGGGGGTGTGTGTGTGTGGGTTTTTAGACTTATTGGAGCAGAATAATAAGATAAGGAGGAAGGGACATGACTACTGGTGGTAACCAAGCACGAGGGTTATGCACACACACATCTTTAGTCAAACACTATAAATGTAATACCAAAGTGGAAAATGCTTTTAAAGAAGCCTCTTTTTTTTTTTCTTTTTCTTTTTTTTATGGAAAATCATCTGAGCACATTTTTATGACGGGGGGGCAACATCCGGGTCTGAAAAGTGAAGCCAACGTTCTAATGTACAGCAGGGGGCGACTCCTCTGGTTGCATAAAGAAGTCTGATTGTATAGAGAGACAGGTCGCTACCCCGACTTTGTCCGGTCTGGGAGTTTTATGTACTTCGCTCCACCCTCTCGGGCCACTGGTTGCAAAAAAAAAAACAAGACGGCAAAAGCCAAAAAACAAAATGCTAAATTTGAGGCTTCACACCACCGTGCCTTTGTCCACTTCACATATACAGTCTATGGCTTTAGGCTGCTTTTACAAAGCGCTGAAGTGATGTGATTTAAGACATGGGAAGAGACAAACGTGTTGGAAGTTTGTGAAACAAAAATCTGTCTGTTTTGATCTTGTTGAAAATGATTTGAGCGCTGCAAGGCTTGTTTGTCATTCTTATTGTAAATACTTAATCAGATTTTTTGATTTGACAGATGGGTTGGGACATTGCTTATTTACGACACGTGTGTGTGTCTGTGTGTTTTTGTGTGTCTGTGTGTGTATTTGGCCTACAGCTGTGTGACTTCTTGTCATGGTTCTGCCAGATCGCTTGATGTTGTACAAAATACTTTCCTTTTTTTTAATGCTTGACCCGACCGGGATCTTTAAAGCCACAGTGCTGTGGCCAGATTTGCTTGTAACAATTAAATAATGTGTCAAAAAATGATTCTTCTTTAAACTAAAAGAGAAGATTCATCAGTCCTTCAGAGCAGGGCTTTTGGCCTCTGTATTTCAAACCTCACACAACTCAAAGCAATGTGATGAAATGAGCACTTTTGTAATTTCCTTATCTGCCATTTTCTTTACGCGCGCGCGCGCACACACACACACACACACACCTACCTATCATATACTGTTGGGAGTGGATCAGCCCAACTAAATTAGCAAGGCTATTTCTAATTTAACACCGTCTTTGTTATGGTAATTATGATATAACTCTCCTGGTGTGTTGCTGCAGAGGTTTGATGGAATTGTGCTTCTGTTTCTTGAGAGGGAGAGAGAGATTTAAAGGGTATTTCAGATGTAGGTTGCGGGGGTTGAGTGTTGCCGTCAAGCTGACAGTGTTTTGATACATGTTCTGCTCCTTTCTCTCTCTGTCATCATGTGAACTTCAGTTACATTTAGTTAACTGGCAGGTACATCCATATGAAGCCTAAATGCTCAAGAGGTTTCTGTACATTTACAATGTTGTGTGTGACATTATGGATTGATTTTGTGTGCATTAAGACCACAGTGACGGCCAATCCGCCATCTGAATGATTTTGTCTTTCAATTTTAGAATCTTTTTTACTGGATGTTAAACTTCATAGACTCCCTAGCGTTTTAAGCATCCCATATTCAAAATGTTCTCTGCTACAATCCAAGTTTTTTTTTTTTTTTTTTTTTGTGTGTTGAAAAGCTACTTGACGTAAGAACTCGAGTTCTGATGCTTTCATCAACATAAAGCAGCATAAGCTGCAATCTCAAAGATCTCTTTTTTTGCTGTCTTTAGCGACACCTATGGCAATAAGCGGTAAATGCAGAGGTGTTGTTGGATCTCACTTCCCAGAGATCCAAACGGTGTCAATAATTCCCGGGAATGTCGCGACTCGCCAGAGACATCAAAGTTTGTAATACTGCAAATGCAAGGGCTTTAATTCGTTGAGATTATTACTTTAATAAACACATAGGTAGGTAGTTAGCCTGAGAGACGGCTCATAAGTATGTTTATATCTTGTAAGAGGTTGGCAGTGGTGCCTCTTAATTAGAAACACCATCACAGAGTTCCTACCAAACTTAAAACATTGAGACATTGTATATATTCACACCACCTTTCCCTATCTATTAATTTTTTATTTCACTTTTCACTGCAGCAGTTCTGGTTTAATATGTGCCCTGGCACTGACTGTGTGTGGTTGCTTTCTTTTGTGTCCCTCAGCCATGTGAACCACTTCACAGGAATCGTGTATCAGAGTGTGTTGTCTCAGAAGCAGCCGCTCAGAACTGTCAGCATGGATGAGGCTGTTCAGCCCAACACTTCCCCTGCACAGTGGCCAGGTAAATCAGCCAAACCACACACGTCTTTTGCATGAAGTAAAAGAAACTAAGCATTCAACAAAGCTGTGTTCTCAATGACGATGTAAATTGTTATGTGTATAAATACATTTATTTTAAAAAAGGATCAGTAAGAACCTGGTACTTCAAGTGAGTCGAGTTAAGTCAAACCATAATTTCCTTAAACAGCTGGGCACTGTACTTTAATACAAATGTTTCTCAGAGATGAGGGAATCAGGTTTGCTGGGGACTATTTCAGCTCCTGATTAATACACAGTTGGTGCTCTAGTGAGTATTTACAGCAGCAGGATGGATGGTGCATGTGGGATTGAAAGTAGAGTGCCCATTATAATGAAGGGATTTGCCTCCCAGTGCAACAATGTGGCTTTGATGGGTTTTGAGTAGTTATTGGAAATGAATGGGGATAGGTGGAAGCGTTGCATCAATAAAATTGATTCCTTATTTAATCTGAATCTGTAAAATCTTTTCCTTTTGTTTGCGGTTTCTTGTCCCGCACCTGAAACTATTGGGCTGTATGTGCACATATGTCAACTTATTTAAGAATGCATTTTGCTTTTTGTTTCTTCAAATGCAAACGTGTTCTTGGTCCGTTTGTGTGCTTTTTTTTTTTTTTTTGCTTTTTTTTTTACATTCGGTTTTTTTATTAGGTAAGCTGAATATTTTGTTTATTGAGGGGGAAAAATGCATTTTTTTGTATTGTACACATTTTGAAAGCTCTTTTTTCCTCTCCCTTCCCCTTCTGTTCCCTCTTGTTGCCCCTCTCTCCAGGTATCTCCTCTCTGATCCGCCTGTTGAGCTCAGCGGGCGAGGAGAGCCAGCCAGGCTTAACTGTGCTGCTCTGTGAGATCCTGACTGCTGTCTTCCTCAGTCTGTTTGTTCACGGCATGGCCACTCACTCCAGTAACGAGCTGTTTCGCATCGTGGCCCACCCACTGAACAGCAAGCTTTGGGTGGCAGTGTTCGGAGGAGGCGCCCGGACCCCTGTCATTGAGAAACCCAGCAGCCCCACAGGAACACCCCCACCAGGTTGGAAGGGATTAGTGTGGCCCATCTAGTTTCCTTTACTGACAGTCTGCCTGAGTGGCTGTCTCTCTGTGGGGTTTTCTTTTGGAGGTGAACCAGTAGCTAAATTAAATCAGCTCTGCCAAATTTATTGGGTTCTAGTCTGTAAGTCAGAGTGAAATCCATCAAGTTATTGGTGTAGGAGCCGTTTACCTCACGATCTGCACTGGTCCCTCATGGTTGGCAGAGGAAACCTAATGTAATGCAACTGTAACGCGTGTGTATTTGATAACATTTTGGCATTTTGAACTACAGTTTTCTAAAATATGTTTTAAGGAAGATATTGCAATATTTAAAGCTTGTCGTATGTATTGTATATTATATGAAAATTTCACGAATGGGTTAAGGATGATGGTAGCTGAAACACTTTATCTCGACACCCCAGCCTCACCAAGCGGCTCAGACAGGAAGTCCAGACGGTTCAGGTTCCGGTCGTCACGCAGTGGATCCAGGGAGGAGTCTGCCATCGAGCGGGAGGGCCCATCCAGTCCCAAGCATGGCTCTGTGGTGGAGCAAGAAGCTACCTCCATCTTTAAAGAACGATTTGTCCCTCCAGAGCTCAGCATTTGGGATTACTTTATCGCCAAGGTAATCTGGTAAACCGCTACCCTGAGTTGATCTTGAGTGTATTCACCTTTCATCGGGATAATGTTTCACATGCAGGGTTCATTAATAACATCATTATATTTTCACCATATTGTGGTTTATGAAAACAATTTCATCTCACTGCATTAATCAGCTATGTATTCAACATGTACTGAAGTTGACTGGTGGTGAATAAAAGCATATTTCTTTTTAGGTTGTTTTTTTTAATTCAGCTACAACAGTGTGTCTCTATCTTCATTATTGTTGTGTCTTTCAGCCTTCGCTGCCACCATCAGAAGACAGAATTGAATATGACTCAGAGGAGAGCCAGGACAGTCGAGATGAAGAGGAAGATGATTATGATTACGAAGATGTGTTTGACCCCAGCTCTCCGCAAAGAGAGCATTCGAACCACAACTCATACAGGTAACGAGCGACAGCACCGAGTGGATGTTACTGCAGAGTGACTCATCTTCACCTGAATTCATGTTGAGTGAACCTGCGTGTGTTTACAGCTGTTTGTGTCTTACCATTGATGTATTGTATTCTGTTGCGCTGCTTCTAAACTGTGCTCCACATTCAGTCTCAACACACTTTTATTCCCCTACTTTTTCGAAAGGAGCTTTGGACCCATTAAAAGTGTTTATGCTCAGAATTGTAAATCTCACTTGGAATGTTTTTGTTCCCTCTCAGTTGGTGTTTGATGCGACTGGCTATGGTTCAGCTTGTGTTGGTCAACCTCAAGTCCTTTTACCCAATGGCAGGATATGATCTGTTAGGTAAACTCTAAAATACTCGGCACACACTGCTCCACACTACTGTCTGGGATGTAGCCGAGTGCTGCCCTATTTCTCACTGCCTGTCTTCGCTAATCTAATTGTCTTGTTCCTACTTAAAACAGATCTGCCTGTGGGCTCTCCTCTTTGTCACGCTGTGCTGAAGACGCTGCAGCGATGGGAGCAGGTGCTACAGAAAAGGCTGGAGATCTTCGGGGGCCCCCCTTCCAAGTACATCTCCACCCCCCTCCAGGATGAAACGGCCGCACCGGGCCCCGCCCTGCTCAGACACAAGGCCTTGTTTGAACCATCCAACACCCCTTTCAGGTAGCACCATGAGCTGGGGATCAGTAGAACATGTACAAAAATGAATAAGAGACAGTTTTTAAATGTATTTTTTATTTTATTTTTTTAGACATTAGTGTTTTGTGTTGACAAAGCAATTGATTAGAGTTTAGCCTTCAGCACCAGATATATCTGTTAGACACATTCACACCAGTAAAATGTGTTTAGAAATTGTTTCTCAAGATCTCCGTAGATTCAAAGTTGTTTCCCTCAGCTGATGTAACCCCTATTGATTCCCACATGGCCCGTACAGTACACGCTGTAGGGATTCACTGTATGTGCATTTAATGCGTTTTGCCTTAAGCGCCAAATATGTGGAGTTTTCAGATCAGCACCAATCACACGGATCCGAAATGATATCTTCTAGCACAGTTTGTTGTGCTCCAGTGAACTGATGCAACTGATTTAAATGAAATGTGTTGCATTGTTTTCAGGTCCAGCCACCATTCTGCACTGCCAGTGAAGCGTCTCTGGCAGTTTCTGGTCAAGCAGGAAGAAGTGCAGGAGACTTTCATCAGAAACATTTTCACCAAGAAACGGGACCCGAATGAGGTACGCCATGTTTGCGCCATGTTAGCCTTCTGCATGAGCTGTCTCCGTGTTGCACAGCTAGTACATTGTATTAATTGTCACAGAATAACACATTAACTATCTTGCTATGATAAAAATCCACCACAAACTGCTTCATTATTGTTTTTACCTCCCTGTTGGGGCACTTGTGTTTTTTTCGTTCTGCATGCCAACCCCATGTATTATTACCGCCTCTGGTTGCATGTTAATGCTTTTAATTTGAATCCAATAATTACAACCTGTTTAACAGCACAATAATTCAGTTTCTGTGTGTTTGACTGCATGGTTCATTCCTGGTTGTTGTATGTTGTGTGTGTCTGTCTTTGTTCCTGTGCTGCTTCCCCAATCATTTAAGTCGGGTGAGGACCAGACTGACAATATGAAATGTTCAGGGATGGAGGAGGAGGCGGGAAGCAATCAGGTACTGCTGCTTCAGAATAATTGTGACTTTTGAAATTGGAGCGGGATGGGCACCAAATCTCAGTTCCAACAGAATTGTGTCTGCGGCACCAAGTAACTTGATTATGTCCTCACTCTCGTTAACTTATTCTCTGATCAGATACTGACTTTAGAAGTGAATGTATGGTCTTGGCACTATTTAAAAAATAAATCAGACAACACCCAGCCTTAGAGGTGGCATAGACATTTTTGCGATAGACTCCTGGGAATTATAATCCTAGAAATGTAATGTTTTATAAATAAAAAAACATACCATTCAAATTATTTTTCTATAATCTCATTAAAAAACACAACTTAAATATCTCTGTAGCAGACTGCAGAAAATCCTTTCAAATGATTATTGCAAAAGAATAATTAATAATTGGTCATGTAGTCACCAGCGTGATGGACCAAACCATCGCTGTGGTGTCAATATCGCACCAAAATCAAGTTTCATTAATTGTGGAAGCTAAATCTGTAATTGATATGTTTACATGTTTAACCGTGCGTTCCTGCTCTCTGGTAACTCTAAACAAACTGGTGTGATGCTTTCATTATTAATGACGGCACTTCTGATTTGTCAAGACCCACGCTTATGCAATATTGTACTTGAAACATCCCATCACCATGCTGTAGTGTGAGGCACAAACTGTACCGTTGATTAGGTATGAGAGCATGCACATCATCTATTTGCCTCCTACAGTAGAATAGTAAATGTGGCCTGTCACATATAATCTAAGAAACATCAAAATTCTGATCTTGACAGAATTACAGTACGCATATTTTGTGGGCCATGAACTCTGACTGTTCCGGTCCGTGTTTGACATTAATCTTGCACTTAGATGTCTAAATATCCATGTGATTGGGAGCCATAAATCTCAAATTGCGCTGTACATCGATGCTTCATAGAGGTTTCTAATCTTCTGGCTCTCGCTGTGCAAGCTGCCATGTTGTAGCTACTCCATTTGGCTCGGTTTTAATTAACCCGGTCTCTCAGAGGACAAGCTATGAAGCTGAATAGCTTCTGATTAATGGGCCACACACTGTCGCAGTGAATCTGCGCCCCACGGGGATTACGTGCTCAGCAGAAATGGCAAACCACCATATTTAGATTTCTGCAAGTCAAGTTTTACTTTATTCCATCGGACAGAAAGAGACGTGGTCTTTTCCCCTTGAATAGATGTAGTAAAGACTTTAATTCAATCTCATGCTCAAACTCATTTTGAGTTGCATCAAAATCTTACATCTCTATACAATATGCATAGCTACAGTGTAGCCTACTCTGCTACCGCGTCGTCCCGTAGGACCTCTGTGGCACAGTGTGTGCTTGATTGTTGTGCTCATGCTATCCAATGGCACTAACCCAGTTATGTTGGCCGCTGTGGTTCACAGGGTGGCCTGTGGCACCTCACATGTCCTCTCCTATCCGCTAAAGGCAAGACAAACTAACACAGAGTGCACGCACTACAGTGTAGAAACCAAAGAGTCTGTTCAGCTTGAGCTCAACGTCACCTCTGTCTTCTACAGCAAATCTTTTGACACCTCATTCATCAACCCCTCGAATGGATCTTGTCAGGTCATTGGTTCTGTAGCATGAAGGGAAATGTACTGTATCTGATGTTATGGCGGTTATTTGTCTGCAAGAAAAGTTTACCAACGTTTTAAACTGTGTGTGTGTGTGTGTGTGTGTGTGTGTGTGTGTGTGTGTGTGTGTTCCTTCCTTCCTTCCTTCCTCTGTGCAGACTGGGTCAGATCTGAGCTCCCCCGGAGGAAAGGCACGCATCATCCACAAGGAATCTGACATCATCACGGCCTTTGCCATCAACAAGGTACAACTCTTTTACCCAGATGTCCCTGAACAGCATAATATAAACAAGATATATTAACACAATATCACAAACTGTGACGAGCATATTGTGTTTCCAATTGAGAACATTGTTTTTTTTAAACCACAGAATGTCCACCTCCAGTATAAAGTATACGAAACATTTTAAAGCTGCTTTATCAATATTTTTATATTAACTAATATAAAATGTCAATTATCGAAGGTGCCACCGAGGATAATCGCCCCTCTCTGCTGTCTCTCGCTGAGCTGTAAGGACCGATTTAGTGTCTTAAAGATCATCATTTTGGTTTCTCGGACCACAGCTTTACCGCTTCGGTTCAGCATTACAGCTCTCCTCAACCTCGTTTCCAGCCGCAGCTGTTTCTAACGGAGAAGGTCAGCGACTAGCCGAACATAGTGGAGCATTTAGCTGCTCAGGAGTATGTGGAGACCAAAAACAGAGCTAACAGGAGAGTGAATATTGACCAGAAACACACAATAGATGTTAATGTTTGCCGTGATTCTGCTTGATGTGTAGAAAGGCAACATTTGCCAATTCAATCTCAAAAGATGATGATATGCGAGTGTTGTGTGAATCGGTTAAAACTGCTTTAAGTAGTTTGAGCCCAGCTGTGTGCGGTAACTTTACGTGTGTTACAGATGTGCCACTAACCAAATAAAAGGAAATGTATGAAACTGTCGTCCATTCAAACTGCGTTTTTATGAACATTAATGTCAAGTCATTTGCTTCACTTTGACCAACAGATTCAGAGCAGAACATTCAAATTCATAACGAGTATTAAATTAGTTTGGTTATCGTAGCTCCTTTGATGTTGTTGAGCCTGTGTTGTCTTTGTTTGATATACGAAGAGGTTCATTTATTTAAAGGGAAGCAGCGGTGATCAAAGGAAGGTGCACCTCAGGTCATTATTAAAGTTGGATGTTTTTTTGTGTGACCACGGGCAGAATAGAGGTGGAAAAAGTCACATCAAGCCTCACTCTATTTTCCTCACCCTTATCCTCTCTGTCACCCGCCTCACCGTTTCCCTCACTTCCTGTCTCCGTTTGCCTCCCAGGCAAACCGTAATTGTTTAGTCATGGCCTCCACCCATGACATTCAGGAGTTGGATGTGTCATCCATCTTGGCCACACAGATCTTGACATGGATCGATGACGATGATGCAGAAGTCAAAAGGTAAGGGGGGGGTGTGTGTGTGTGTGTGTGTGTGTGTGTGTGTGTGTGTGTGGCCTCTCCTTTGTGAGGCGTCGTTGTCCTCATACATGTTAGTTTCTCTATAAACGCACAGAAAATATTTTCCTACAAACAAAACAATGCTGGCATAATAGTGGTTGAATGTTGCTGTTTCTCTATTTCAGTATTAATCTTACTTTTCTAGTTGAATTGTCTTTTTCCATTTTAAGGATTATTAATCTTACCTTTCTCAATTAAATATTCAACTGTTAATTGCTGAATATCATGTGTTTTACCGTTGCGTTTTAAGATTATTAGATATTTGAAATACCTAATTACTATTCCGTCTCTGTAGTGTCGGCGGTGATGACTTCCTGGTGGTCCATGCCCGCGATGACTTCGCCGCCCTCCACGGCACCACACCGTACACTCACAGCAGCCCCGGTACACCCATCAACATGCCGTGGCTGGGCGGAGTGCAGACGGGCCGCGGTGCAGCTGTGGTGAGCTCGAGACCTGGAGATGAATCTGATTATATCACCCGAGCCGTTTGTTTGCCCCGCCTGTCTTCTGCTTTGTTGGAATATTTTCCTGATGTCTGTGTTTGATTAAGGAGCTGGTTGAGTTATACACTTATATGATACTTGGCTGATGACCATTTCCCAAAGCAAGCAGCTTGACACTAAATTTGAATGTGGGCCAGTTTATTAATACGGTGTGTACAACATATTGAAACGGGCCAGTTTGATAGGGGTGGTAAGGAGCATGTAGTAAATCAACAGAGAATGTATTTAACCATTTTGATAAGAGTTTTTCACATTTTCACTATGTTCTGACATAATATATGCGCAGTGACTATTGCCTAGGGTTTTTCTACTCTTCACTGCTTTGATTGATGTTGTCTGCTGCTCTGGATCTGCCCTTCCTTGTACTCAAAGCAAAATCCTCAAAGCAGTTCAAATGAATTAATAATTCATCTCGGTCTGGACTCAGTTTGCCAAAAGCACCGTGGCTGCTAACATTAGCTTCCCTCGTTGACTTCCAACGGAACAAAGATGTTGCTGACAGCTCGTGAGACACCAGTACAAAACCTACCATCATGTTTTATGCTCGTTTGCAATGGAGAAGTCTTCTAACTGCGGTTTTACTGAGCAGAGAAACTTGGCATTAGCAGCGGGGAGGGGGAGATTGATTTTATTCCGGTGGTAGCAGTTGTCTTTGATTCCACTCAGCTGTGAGTCATGTTTTGTTTGTATTAACCAGCGCACTCATTGCTCTTGATATGCATACTGGACTCTGCATCTTAATTCTTTTTCCAACCAGTCAGGCGGAGTGCACAAGGTAGGAGCAGAATACATTCAGAGACGATGATAAATAATAATACTTGGCAGGCTGTTAATGTCTCTGGGCCACCAGTCGTAATACAAGACCGGCGTTCCAATATATTAAGACAATTTATTCTATATGCTGAAAGAGCAACCACCCCTTTATCCTCTACGTTAAATGCAGCATTAAATAAGTACTTTGGTTAAGATTAACATTTTTCTGACCTTTTTAAGTGGATTCGAACAGCTGAGTACAGCTGAGCCCCTTTCAGGCACGCACGTTGTTAAGTAAATGTTATGCCGCTTTTGACATTTACATAAAAGTTAATGACAACCCATTAGTAACAAGCCATTAGTTTAACAGATAGACGACTCCAGCAATGGATGTATTCTATGTGTGTAACCGTCTACGGTGACATGGTTCCCTGAATGTAGCATAGTGAAGATCTGCGTTGTTTTCAACTGATGATCTTCTTCTTCTCCTCTTCACTTTTCTTCTGCCAGATGATCAAGAGAAACATCAACAATGTGAGGAGAATGACCTCCCATCCCACACTGCCTTACTGTAAGTACCACTCTGTCTGTCAGTAGATTAAAGGTGCTATCCAGACATCATGTTCCTCATGTCAAAAAAAGAAGAGCCTTCAGGGGATGATTACATCACCCCAAAAGTTTCTCATACTTCAACTTCAGAGAGTGGCAAAGTTTTTTTCTTTTTTTTTTTTCTTGCACCAGAGTGCTGCTATTGATCTATAAAAGTGAGCCCTATGTTGTATTTTTCAGTCAAACTGCAGAGTGGGGTTTTTGGGTGGAATAATTCCCAGCAGGTCATAAGAACAGCTGTTGTGCATGTGTGAAATAAACTGTTTCCTTCATCGGTTATAAAACGTTGGGAACAAAGACATGCAAAGAGCTCACGTTGGGACCAGAATGAGATGAGCTGATGGCACGTTCTGTTGTGTGTGTGTGGTTTTTTTTTTTTGGTTTTTTTTTCAGACCTGACGGGAGCTCAGGATGGTAGCGTTAGGATGTTCGAGTGGGGTCACTCCCAGCAGATCATCTGCTTCAGAAGTCCAGGCAACTCCCGAGTAACCAGGATACGATTCAACCACCAGGGGAACAAGGTAACTAAGTCTCTCACACACACACACACACACACACTTCTATGTGAACTGTAGAATTGACCGGTCTAAACGGTTAACTTCCACCATCCAGATGTCCCGCTATGCTTAGCTTTGTGACGCCAGCCTGTCGGATTCAGTAACATTCTCCCACTCTGCCGTTCAGACAGACCACAGTGGGGAGTTTGGCTTCGGCACATTTTGTTATTCAGCTGAGTGATTCAACGGCTCTGAACTCAGGCGCTCGCCTCCAGCTAATGACTTCCTCAGATGGTGCCTCTCCTGTGCCAGAACCATCTTATCTGCCTGTTCTGGCCAAAAAGAGTGAAATATGCTTCAAGAGAGGACAAGCTTTGGTGTTGGTTATGTAAGTGGCGCTTGAACTCGTGAGGCTGTTGACGTGTTTTTTGGAAGATAATTTAGGAGAGAAATCCAAATCACCAGAAGGGAGAGACGGATGTCAATGGGTGCAGAAACACAGAAGGAGCACACGGCAATATGTTTCTGTCTGCTAAAATGAAGTTGAAATGATCCAATCAAAGTCTGATGGCAGCTCTCTGAATGTTTCGTACAGTTTGGTATTGTCGATGCTGACGGAGGTCTGAGTCTGTGGCAGACCAACACAAGTGGGAACGCACCTAAACCGTACCTGGTAAGAACGCCACCGATCAACGTGCTGCCTTTTACTCTTTTGTTTTGTCTGTCTCGACGTTCTCAGTGTCCTCACGCTTTCTGCCTGTCAGCCTTATTTTTGTTTACTCCTCTCCTGCGTCTCCATTAGTGTCACCGTTACTATCCGTCTTCTTTGTCTCTCTCTGCCAGACGCTGCACTGCCACAGCAAGACGGCTCACGACTTTGTCTTCGTGGGCTCCTCCTCCCTCATTGCCACTGCAGGTCTTTCAACAGACAACAGGTATGAAAGAGCTGGAAGGACAGTCTTGCTCTCCAGTCTTCTTCGGAATCTGTTCTCCCAAATTGAATTCTGTTTCATTAACTTCTAATGAAATGCTGAATTATCTCCGTTCAGCTCCACTGTCCTGTGGCCGACGGGGATAATGACCTGTCCTTTGATTAAGAGGTGGAAACAGATCATAATTTAGTCATTTTTTCACTCCGCAGGAACGTGTGTCTGTGGGACACTCTGGTGACGCCTGCGAACAGCCTTGTTCATGGTAAGATGCAGCACAGGAAAAGCCTAACATACTTAGAAAGGCTTCTTTTAGGAATCGGCTAAACAATTTGTTTTCTTCCACCAACAGTTCAAAACCCAATTTCAAGAAGTCCCCTCGGCTTCTGAAATTCCAAAATGGGGATTTTTTTTGTCAATTTATTGACTGCAGTTAATACATTAATCAAGATAACTGGTGTATTAATTGATTATTAAATATTATTTATTTATTTAATATATTAAATGCATTTATTTAATATTGTTATATAACATTAGTTGAAGCCCTAATGTCAAATAACATGTTCATCTGCAAAATTTCAAATAAATAGTTGATGAAATAGCAGATGAATAAGGAAGTCTGTGGTGTGAGGCATTATGTCATTTTTATGACTTACTGTACGATTGGTTCTCAAACTCTTGGTTTTGAACAACTGATTGTTAAATTAATTAATTAACTTTGACCACAAATAAAAGGAGAATAACACACGCATCACTTTTTCATTCAATCATTTCCTGTCACGGCGTCCGAGGGAGCGTCGGCTAGCTCACCGTCTCTACCTGGTGATATCTTGTGATTGGCTCGGTGATATTCAAATGTAACTGGTCATTGTTTTAGTTTTTACCAAAATATTACATTTTTATTTCACCTCACCGTTTGACAGTACCTTTGCATCTCTCTGAGGCAGAGTTAGTTTGCCTTCGCGCTGGCGATAGGTTGTTTGTCCTTACGTACCGTTCCATACGTACCATATCTCAGGAATTTATTTTGGGCGAATTTCTTCAAATTTAGCACAAATTTAGTTCAATACACATTTTTGAGATTTTTTTTAGAGCCGACAGGAAAAGAGAGATGGTGCATAACGATCCCGAACGGGCATGATCAGTGCACGATTCATTCATAATTTGAGAAATGTATTAACTAATAATTGTTAATAATCATTTTAAACTGAAGCCCTGAATGTTTTGATGTTTGTATGCACATGTCGTCTCCTCTCTGTCCTCCTGTCTTTATTTCCATTCTTAATGTTTCTCTCAATTGTATTGTGTCCCCTGTCCCCTCTGATTCCTCCTCTTTATTCTAATCCACCCCCCCCCCCCTTTACACTCTCTCTCCACAGCTTTCTGCTGCCACGAGTCCGGAGCCACCGTGCTCTCGATGGCCTCCAGGCAGCAGCTGCTCATCACAGGTGGGAGGAAGGGCTGGATCAGCGTGCTGGAGCTGGCCCACAGGCACCAGCGTCAGAGCTTCCAGGCCCACGACTCGCCTGTCAAGGCGCTGGCTGTCGACCCGACTGAGGACTGCTTCATCAGCGGATCAGCTGAGGGCAACATTAAGGTATTTTGACTGGTTAATTAAAGCAATTGAATACATTTCTATTGAATAAATATGACACTTTGACGGTGAGGGAGTTTCAGTTCAGTTATTTTAATTGAATATAAGAAAGGTTATTAGCGTTTGCTGATGGCTCTCAAGGTCCGGTTTAAGTGGGTCGACACGGGGAAAGGCAGAGGTCGGCAGAGGTCGGCATTTTGACTGAACAGGCAGGAGATGTTTCCCGTCTTCAGCCAGTACATTTGCAGGTCCTTTATCTTTTTTTAACTTAAATAACGATCACACTGCTGCGTCACTCCAAGGATGAAGCCACTGCGTCACGCAGACGTGCAGGAAATGGTGCAGTGCACGTCTGCTGGAAAGAATGACTTTTCATTCCTGCTCAGAAAATCCTCCAAAGCCATTAACTGTGTTTGGGCTGATTGAAAAATGTAACATGGCTGAGCTGCACATTTATAAGCTTTTAAAGGGTTTGATGAGAAGCCTTGGAAGTGGAAGATTAGCTAATATGAAACACTTTATCAAACAATAAAGCTTCCAGGATGGGAATACGAATCAAACAATGAGAGTTGCTCCGAGCTCATCGTGGTTCAGTGAAGAATGTCGCAAAATCGTTGAAAACGCGTCACAAATTTTAAGGCTAAACAGGAGTTCCGAAAACAAACATCGCAGAACTTTATAAGAAGCTTATTTTTTTTTTTACGAAGAAATAATGTTTCCTGCATAACCTCAAGGGAGCGGTCACAGACTCCTTGCTAATAATACAGAATATCACCCGACTGCTTCTTTCAGACGCTGCTCTGTTAGGCAGCATCTCTGTGCTCACTCTTCTCTTCCTCCCTGTGCTCAGATCTGGAGCCTGGCCACACAGTGTCCGCTCTACATCTTCCCGAACGAACACGCTCGCCAGTCGCTGTTTAGGAACCTCGGCACGGGCGTCATGCAGATTGAGGTCGGGCCGACCAATCACATCTTCTCCTGCGGCGCCGACGGGACCATGAAGATGAGGGTCCTGCCCAACCGCTTCAGTGTCATCAACAACAACAACAACAACCACCACGGCAACCTCAAGAACGACGTCAAGTTCATCATTTAGAAGAAGGTGGTCAAAGCATTTTGTTAGAATAATGTGAAGTTGCCAGCAACAAAAAAAGCTTAATGACAGGAACAGTTGCCGTCATGCCGTGACAGAACAATAGCCGCTCGTGTTAACCGTGTAAATGAAGAATGGATTTACAGACTTGTGAGTCGTCTGGCCCAAGAGTGGATTGATCCGATCCGCCGCTCTTTGTGCGGGACATGAACTCGAGCCGACCGCCTGCAGGCGCCTCTGCGAGTGTTTTAAACTGTAGCGGAAGTTAAAGTGGGCAAAAGGGTTTCGACCAAGGCTGCCGTCACTCAGAGGAAACCCAACGAGAGACACACAGGCAGCTGCAGATTCTCCCAAACAACCTGCCGCCTCAGTGAGGACCGAACAGCACATGCAGTCTTTTTTTGCACAGGAAGTGAAGTTGTAGAAGGAGCAGGAGTGACAAAGAGACTGTGAAGAGTCTAAAGCTGCAGCGTTGTGTCACTATATCTCTTATAAATCAGTCACGATGGTGGAAGCTGGAGTCGCTGCTGCAGCGTTAAGGTGATAGAGTACAGTAGACTGTGTATCAATCTAGGACGCTAAGTGAGTCCTTTAGGGGTTTCAGCACACTGCAGTAAGGCCAGCGGGCCTCGTATGAAGCACATTATATCCGGTCACAAGGATCCCCAGCGTTTGATTTTAACACAAATGAGCCAGCTTGGTTGGAAAAGTGGAGGACGATCAAACCAACACTTTAGGAATTACAGGATGTCAATTTCCCGTCACTATTATCGTTTCACTTTTTAAATTTAGGGCGTTTGGCTTCTCCAGCCTGACTTGAAAGAACACAGGAATCAGAGTTTTATAAATAAACACTTCTCTCTAAAGACTAAAACTATGCAAACTCACTTTCTGCCAGAGGGATGACGCTAGATGAGAAAACCGACGACGTGCGAGAGATTATCGATCTCGTCATCTAGCGTCAACTCTCCGCCAGAAAGAGAATACGCATATTTCCCTAAATGTAGAGAAATGGGACCTTTTCTTTTTTTCTTTTTTTTACTTGAATGCAACATTTCTCTTACTTCATTTGCACATACACATGAAGCTAAATTATATATGGTGGGATGTGTATATAACTATACGAGGCTGGATGTCAGTCCAAGGCTTTGGTATGAAGGTTCAGATACATGTACAGTACGATATTTGTTTATCCCGGCCTAGATTAAACCAGTGGTATATATTTATTATTATAAGTGTCCTTAATCTCTGGAAACTACTTCTACCATGCTGGCACAGTACTACAGTACTGTTGGTCCTGATCATATTAGTTATGAAGTTAAATTAAAGCTACTTTGTGTATGGGACACCACCAATAATCACTTTTCTGGCTGTGTGTTTTTTCTTTTTCTTTTTTTAAATGTTGAATATTGAGCTTGAGACCATGCAGCAGGAAGCTTTGCGGTTAACAATGGAAAGGCTTTGAAGTGGGACACTGAAACACATTTTAATCAATATACTATTGTGTTGTGGAAACGTTTTATTCCAATAACAATGCGCTTCCCTTCCAGTGACTCCAAAACTTTAATTTCCCATATGGACATGATTGAAAACTGCCTTTGGAAACAGTATTGTTTGCCTTCATTGTATTAGCAGTCTTTATCTGGCTTGATGTTATTTCACTTTAGCTTAATTATAGGAATTAATTTACCTTCACTTTTGTTTGTTTTTTATCCAAATGCAGCACATTGCCTTCATTACATGCTTGGGAAACGTGATCTAGGTTTGAGTGTAGTATGACGTCTTCCACATAAGAGGAAGAGGCTCCTGCAGACTGTCCTGAAGCCATTTAGTCTGAAGGAATATAACCGCTCAGCTGTCTCCCCACAGCGCCTTGTGCTGCTGTAGGGAAACAAATGTACATCCGCTTTGATTTCAGGATAAACTGAGGAACCGTTTTAGATGAAGCAGATTTATTACGCTTATGTACATACATAGATCCATAAACTAGGCTTCTCATAACGAGTCGTAGATATTACAAAGGCCACTTTATGAAGAATAGTATTCTGTACAAATGCAGGTATATTTATGAAACGTGTTCATATTTAGGGTTACAGACTGAGTGAGCAAAAGGCAGATGTAATGTTATTTCCTGCTTTCTCTCTTAATAGGTCACCATTTCTTTGTCTTATTTCCTGATGTGGTATTGATCAATAACATTGCAATGTTCTTCTTTTCCCCACAAATGAAAGTGGTAAATGATGTGTACTCCTGTAGCAACTGGAGATTAAGTACTTTTTATCGAAGCGAAACTATATGTACTCCTACCAAAACTGTAGAATAAAAATATTTTTTATCAAAGCGGGTGCTTTTTATTTTTTCTTTGCCAAAATACGGCTTGTTTTCATTTAGTCTTCACGAACAGATCATCTAGATCAGTGTGGCAGTGAGCAGCAGGTGCATGAGTAGATACATCTCACTCACTCGGCTTAATCAAATACACAAATTCAACTTCTTTCTTTGACTTCTTCCCTTTACCCTCAATCTTGCAAATGTGAATTTGATCAGATAACTAATTTCATAAAGACCATGTAAATCGATGTATTATATACAGAAAATGTACCGGTGCAATAAAAAAAAATTATGTAACGAGCAGATTTTTTTGTAATTTTGGCCGTCGATTATATTAGTGATGAACAAACGTCTCACACGAGGAGCGACAAAATGTAAACTTAAGTAATCCGTTTGTCTGGATTACTTTACTTCCATTAAACCAAACAACTATTAAGCTTCAGTATAATTACACTGATATAGAAACATGAAGTGTAATTCATTATTTTCATAGCTAGGAAACTTCACATTTTGTGACATAACTATACTATGACTTTTATAATTTTCTTCAGCATACTGTGACTTTTATGAATAATACAAAAGTCATAGTATACTCAGTCATAAAAAAGTCAATAAATCCCCTGGGACTCGAGAATGAATTTATTCGATTTTGGTGGTCACGGTAACAGTTACCGTCTGTCCCATTCTTGTGATATCTAACAAAGTTGTGAACACATTGACATGTCTGCTTTAAAGCTTGCTTTGCAAACTGTTTAAGTGAAGGACGACAGCCTAATCCACCAATGGGCAAAGAGATGGAGCGTGGATGTAGCCGAGGTGGGCCGAATGAAGCCTGGTTGCTGAAACACGCCCCACTACTGCAAAGCCAAAGAGCTGCAGATTCAGGTGATCATTCTGTCTGTTCATCAATACGAGTGACCCCTTTTATAGTCATTTGATACATAATTGAATTACTATACATTAAACAGAAATGAGCTTTATGTGTGAATCACTTTATTTTCATAGAAGAGTAACCATTGCATTTCTTTACAATTGCATAATTGACAAAATTAAGTGAAAATCATTATTTTTCATAATTAGAATACTCTACAGTATTATACATCTCAAAGGCTCTGTTGAGATTACAGTGTCAGTTCCATCCAACCAGTGGTGTAGTGGTCGTTGTTGAGGTGCATGTACATCTAGGTCAACTTTACCAAGGAGGCAGCGGGTAAACTCTTTGGCTGTACTGTAAAGTGATGGAGAAAGAGGCGAGTGCATCCCATATACCTGCAATAACCTCCACCACACCACAACTATTTCTGAGAAAGGGAATTAGTCATTGTAATGAAATAACAGATCACTGAATTATGATTGTTGTCAGGATGAGCTTTATAACAGGTTTAGCAGTATTAATCTTACTTGATTTTTTTTTTTTTTAAGCGTTTCTCTTGAATGGCCAAGCATTGACACACGCATGACTGTAGACAGAGAGAGCTGGTAGGAAGGTCGGTCATCTGATTGGTTGGCTGAGCAGCTCAGAGCTTGGCATGGTCCTTCAGGATGACCTCCAGCTTCTGAGTCAGCATGATGTCCCCTCTAACTTTCAGCTTGCCAGCAAAGAATGCCTAGAAAGGTGATAGAAAAACTCAGCGCTGAGGGGTGCAGCAGAGAAGTCTCTTTACTGGGCGAGCTGAACAGCTGATGATACGCGGCGCTCAGCTAGAATCATTTATGGGACGATGGCTACGACGACCCCGGGTGACAGTTCACATCGTCCTTTTGTGACTTCTACAACTTATCTTCCTCCAGCTGCTCCTTTCATCATCGGCGAGGCTGGAAAAACACCCCGCCTGAGGGACCTTCAACACCACGGCCAGTTGAGGCTCTTTGTAAAGAGCTGACACACACACACACACTGACCTCAGATCAATATCAAGCTCTCCAGGAAGTATATAAATTGTGTACAGTGATGATCACTCCCTCTGACAGATGAGGTACTACAGACACAAGAGGTAGCGGAGATTGATTACCCGCACCGAGTGCTTTCTGAACTTGCTTTGATGGATCATTTTATTTCCTTCTTTTCTGACATGATGAGATTTCAGAGAGAAGTCATTACAGATCTACGGGTTATAATTAAAATGTCGGAAAAAGACAGGATTTAAAATATGAGGCTCCATTTTTCACCAGAAAAACATTTCAGCATCCATTTTGTGAAACTTAAACGAAGACGCTCCCCTTGTGAGCATCAATGTAAAGCAGGAGGGACTTGCGTTTACAGCATGTAAAAAACAGATTAATTATGACTGAATAGGTTTGACTATATGTGTTTTACCGTCTGAGGGTTGAGTCTCCCCTGCACCACCTCCATGAAGTCTTCATCTGACAGGGTGATGGTCACATCCGCCTTCCCACTGGAGGGGCCTTTGTGCAAGGAGCCGCTGCCGTTCTTCAGATCAATGGCTGGAGGGAAAAAGAAAAAAAAGAAGCAAAAGTAGAAGATGGAATACATCATAAACACGTGATTAGCGTCGAGCCGGGCTGGTTGGCTTTGCTTTCACAACTCACTCGCATATGGAGTTATTATTCTGTCTTTGGTGGCGATGTAGCCCAAGTTTGAACTGCTTATTTGACAACTTGTTAGCAAAATGTCAATCTGGGTCAAATTAACTTGTCAACTTAACAGCTCACACTGATACTCAAGCCTTTGTTTCATGGGCCAGTCGGAGTGAATCATGTTTTCAGACTGATTTCTGAGTGTTGACACCATAGAATCAGTCCTGAGCCTCCACATCTTATTATTATGGGGAATTAAATGTGTGAAACAGGAATCAAGTCAGTCAAGGTGACCGGGGAAAGCACTCCATCATTCTTTGTCGGATACGTTTAACAGGCAAATAACACGCAAAGCTAAATACTTATCCATATTAATATCGCTGCAGTGTTCTCTTGCTTTTATCACATAAACCTTTTATCATATTATGTATAGTATCAGCACTTTTAATATCTGTAATTGTCTTCATTATTTTACTGTGCTTTATTGCGCGTGTGTGTTTTTTATGCTGCCTTACTGCAAAAGAAATGTCCTTTGTTGGACAAGACAGATCTGAACCGATAAGTTTCCCCACAATGAACCGGTGTGTGTTTAATATGTGTGTACAGCATTCAGTACACTTACTCCACTGTGCAGCGTTCCTGTTGTCTTTGGTGATCTCCCAGGCGACCACGGCGTTCACCTTCTTGACCAACTCTGAGCCCGAGTCTTCAATACGACGGCCGATCTCTGCGAACACCAGCTCGCTCTGCAGGGCCCCCGGCTGCACAAAGTTGGAAAGAACAGAAACACTATATATAAATAATATAAATATAAACACCATATGCACAAAATAATTGTATCGAAATGATCTACGGAACTACAGGGAAAGGAGCTTTAATGAATGAATGCTATAAAAAGACAAGAGAAATGGAGCAGTCTCAGACTGACGTACTGGAGTGAGGTTTTCTGGAGAAGCCTCTGATCCGTGTAGATCCACATAGGCCCCCGCTAGCACAACGGAGTCAGTCTCCTTCACCTGGACCAAAGGGAAGAGCTCATCAGAAAGACACACGCAGAACATCATCAACAAACCTGATCCGAAACACTGACTTTACACTGGAGGTGAATCCTGTTGCCTTCCTTCCACATCTCGGTCTGTAGCGACTGACCCGGCATCACCGGCTTTGCAAAGCGAACCTGAGAGAGAGGCGGGGGGGTTAAGAGAGGGCTGGTTGAGTCGATGGATCTGTAATTAGATTATTTTATAGCATTTAACCAGAAGTAATGAATGTTATATGATTTATCGAGCACTGAAGCCTCTCGAGTTACTCGAAGAACAAACCCGTTTATACATGTAGTTCTTGCACGAGGCCCAGTGACTCAAACTGTATGACGGGGTTTAAATCACGAGCAACGCTGACCTTCATAGCCTTGAATCTGGAGGGCTCGTTGTTGGCAAACTGCTTGAGGACGTGTCTCGCAGCGAAGCCAAACGAGCACAAGCCGTGCAGGATGGGAGCCTTGAAGCCTGGGCAAAGAGCATTTTTGAGTATAGCATGTTTATGCATTAATGAGATCACAATACATAACTTAAGACATTTTGATGATGACGACGAAAAACAGTCTGCACGACTCTCACCTCCCATGGCAGCAAAGCTGGGGTCTATATGAAGAGGGTTCCAGTCTCCACTCAAACGGTACAAGGCCGCCTGGAACCGCGGGGGAAACACGTATTGTTTAGATCCATCTCTAATTCATAAACCTCTGAACCTTTCATACACAGATGTGGGATTAAATTTAATTATCATGGAGATACCTAAAATAAGAATGTCTTTGAAGTGATACAGTTGCAGTCATTTTAATTGCTCAAGGG
>NW_022280047.1:2411342-2436730 GCF_004355925.1 Anarrhichthys ocellatus
TTTTTTTTTTTTTTTTTTTTTCAAATGGATGAGAATCTTGTCCAACACTTCTTCAAATGTTGTCAAAAAGGTTATTTCAGAGGCACAAAACAATATATGTCCTATTCCTCCCCCCCACACACACACACACACACAGTCAATGCAGCTGATTTATTCTGCAGCTAAACCCACACAGACACACACTCACTTGGTCTCTTGTGGTAGAATCAATCACCACAACATCTGGTGCCCGTTTGGGTGGAGGCAGAGCAGCCTGAAGGAAATAAAAACACAAATAAAACAAATCAAATATGAGGCAGCGACAGCTCCCGGTGTCTTATCTTGTTACTCAAACAAGGAATACGTACTTTGGCTTTCTCGGAGTTCCTCCGCCCTCCGAACCCTCCAGCTCCGACCACAAACACTGAGAACTGGTTGAAGCAGATCAGCTCGTCGCCGCTGTAGGTGTTCACTGTGAAGTGGCACAAATGTGGCATTTAAACAATATACCAGTTGCATATATATTTCTACTTAAGCCCAGAGGTATTATCAGGAACGTATCAGTACTCATAATGCAGCACAATGCCCAGTGTTACATCATCGTACGTTATATTTTATATTCAGTGAAGTGAACTATAACGTACTCTACTGGCTACGGTTGAAGTCAATGTAGCATGAATGGAGAGAGAGACACTGCTACATGTTACAGTTCTAAATGCTGTCGAATCTTCTTCACTATGTTGTTATCGACACACTTTGGGCCGATGTGTCGTCGTGTTTCAGAATGCTAAACTCACCGATGTGCAGTGGATTTTGACAAAGGAAGGGCGAAAGTAACGCAACCATTGAGTTTGTATTCTTGCTTCGCAATCACTTTAAGTTACACTCAATTCAAAAAATAAATAACAAAAAAGGGTGAAGGGCCTCAGTGTCACACACACAGCGTATTTATAGTATAATTGGAGCAGGAGGAAACATGAAAGGAACCACACGGAAAGCGGACTAAGAAGCGACAATTAGCAGCCGTCAGGAGGAATCATCTCCAGCCTCCTCTCAGCGTACCAGACGGCTCATTTCATCAGGTCAATTCAAAATAGGACCGGGCACAAAGACTAACACAGCTGCTTCTGCAGGACGGAACCGTACCGTGTTGGCTCACCCAGAACTAACTTGGCTTTCACTCCGGGAGGATAACAGACGCTGATTGGTTTCGTGTGTGTAAAGAATTGACATCCCAATTGGGAACGTCAGGTCCCATGTGATTTGTTTTAAGTCGGATTCATTATAGATCAGAGTGCTTCTAATATCATCCATCTCTATGGAATTGTCAAAACAGGAACATGAGCCGTTTCTCAGTCCATTATTTCAATCCCTGCAGACACGGGCTGAGAATTAACTTTCAATAATTCAGCCTGAGAGGCAACGTTCAGGCTAAGACAAATGAAAGTGTTATGAAACAAATGCATGTTGAATAAATACAGACTATGAGGGGAAAGAAACTCACCATCCAAGAGGATGACGGCGCCGGATCCTTTGTCCAACACGTCTGCTACGCTGGACTGAGAGGTAAGAGCACCTAGAAAAGGTATTTTAAACATTTACTTCTACTTGAATACAATGTTGTACTTTAATCATGCAAGTACTTAATATTACCAAACTAGCATATCTGCGCTATTTTTTTTTTTTAAATTTGTGTGTGTGTGTGAGTGTGTGAGTGTGAGTGTGAGTGTGAGAGAGAGAGAGAGAGAGAGAATATCTGCGCTATATATAGCATATCTGCGCTATATATAGCATATCTACGCTATATATAGCATATCTACGCTATATATAGCATATCTACGCTATATGCATGTGAGTGAGACAAAAGCTTAGCTCTGGTACTTGATTTAAATCATAATACATGAGAGGCACAAACTGGGGCCACGCTGGTCCATACAGTATGTAGTCATTTTCCCAGTATGGATATGCTAGTATAGGATATACAATTAAAATCCATCATGGCTTAATAGGGTAGGCTGCCCTTAGAGACCCTTACACTTAAAGGCATCATAAAAATGTCTCTAAATGATCTATTAAACTCAGACTGCTCCCACATTTGTGACATAAAGTTAAACACAGTAACATGAATCCTAACAAAAAGGACTCAGTGAGGCTCTAAAATGCCTTTTATTCTACTTACTATAACGTAAAGTCTACAGCAAGTACATCAAGTGCTTATAACAGTAGAGAAGGGAATACCTGAGGTTGGTAAAGGTTTGTAGAGTTCCAGATACTGCTCTCCATGCAACACCTGACACAGAGCATTAGAACAGCTGTGATACACAATCATATCTATATCGTAAAGCCTCATTAGCATGAGTAATGTGTGCATTGCTGTGTGAAATAGACCATATGGATACAAATGTGCATATGAGCACACAAGGTGAAGCGCGCACACACACACACGACATGCATGTCTTCTAACCTGTGTGAAATCTATGTTGAGTCCAGGGACTGAGCTCAGCCCGCCACCCATCATGGCAGCCTGAGAGGCAATGACCCCGAAGGTTGGGAGGCAGCCGAAGTCTTCGTGGCCTTCATACAGGAACCTACACGAACATGTTACGCGTTACTGAATCGCATCTTGATGTTGTAAACATGGACCTCTCAGTAGAATGCATGGTGCTAAAGGAAAAACTCCCTCACCCTGGACTAGAGTCTGACATACAATTCAAGAATTTATGTAATTAATTAATTATATAATATATTCCCAAGTGTATTATATGGAGATGTATAATGGAGGTGGGCATCGCCAATTGTGTGTGGGGGGGAGATTACGGAGTAAGGGTATGCATGTGTGCATATATCTATGTATCCATGTATATACATATATGTATATATACACACACACACACACACACGTGTATGTATTCATTGCAATTTATTTATTTATTTTAATGCATATCTTGAAAATCAATAAAAATGTGATCACAAAAAAAAAAAAAAAAAAAAGTAATAAAATTTCACACAGGTTGACTTAACAGATCCCTTAAGGCTGTTAGAGTCCTTAGCATAAAACATACACACACACACACACCTTAGGTGGTCTGGGTCCTTGGTGGACATGCCGACCCCCAACGCATAGAGGATGCACTGGGTGGGAGTGAAGACGAAAGTGGTCGGTGGTAGTTTCTGTCCCACGGCCTCAGCCTGAAAGGAGAAGAGACGTCGTCAGCTTGTGATCATATTAATCAGCTGAACGTCCGGAGAGCAGGAATGAAAAGCTATCCCGTTAGTTAGTCCGAGAAAAGGAATTTAAGGGGTTGCAGAAAAAGTATCACCCCCATGGTAGATTAGCTCGACAGCTCAACCCCTGAATACAAATGATTTAATAAACACTGCACATACAGTGGAATGAATCAATCCTATAACATATAGGTGGAACATAGGCAATAAGAGAATACATAAGGAATCAACCTTTGTTTATGGAGCACTTATCTAAACAGTTGTCAGCTATGCTAGCTGCGTAGCTCTAGGGATGAACAGCAGTCGATCGGTCAGTTGATCACTTCCGTCCAGACTGAAATATCTCAACAACTATTGGATGGATTGAATTGACATGTTGTACACACAGTCATGGTTCCCAGCTGACGCATTCTAATGACTTTGGAGATCTCTTGAGATGCATTAAGTAAAAGAAAGAGCCGCTAGCATGGCTGTAGATTCCTTTTAGGAGACAATAAAAACAGTAAACGCACTGAGGAATAGCAGAACGATGTTTTTTTAGTATTCAGCATTTCAAAGGGATTTACAACTGAATACTTTGTTAAGGTCATAGAAAAGAATATGATAGAAAAGACAGACATAACGTAAGCAAATAAAAGCAAAAAGAAACAGCTTTAGAAGATTTCATCTGTGATAATCAGCAGTAATTATGTTGAGGACCGGTGGGATCTCCCAGCTAAGAGGAATCAGCAGTTCACAAATGCACTCCTGGGCCGGCGCAGGCAGAGTCAGCACTAATTTACAACGCACCCTGAACTTCACCGGTGGCCAGAAACGCCACGATGTTAAATTAGTTCTTGCACTTCTGTTAACGAGCGGACTGAAAATTGGCTGAACGGAGAGAGAGTCGCAGTAATCAAGTGTTAATGACACAAAGTCACGAATGCCTTTTAAAGCTCAGGAAGGTGGAGCCCTTCACTGCATTGTAAATGTTTTAAGATCCTTGTTAATCCTCTGGCACTGCTGTCTGATACTTAAGACGGAGTGATGACTTTTCCATTACAACAAAACTCACTTATAAAATACATGATGTCTTTTTAATTATTCTTAATGTTCATTGATATCCTCCTTATTTCATTTAGTCTTTTTTTGATATTGTACTTTTTGTTGTATGATGTGTTGAAGCATTATGTAAACATTTTTATTTCTTTTTTTGCAGGGCTGTAACCAGGAGTTTAAAAATACTAATTAATCATGAGTTGATTTTTTCATATTCCCAAAAATTGCTGCAACATATTAGAGCATGTGAATGGCTATCATGTATTTCCATCATAGAGCTCTTTTACACCTTTCACAATTTATTTAAATTAGTTTAATAATCAATAGATCGTTGTAGTTATTAATGAGAAAACAAACGCATCTCAAATTAATATTCAGCTTCCAGATGATGTATGCACTTCTATGTGACAAATACTGCTATCCATCCCTAAAGATCCCCTCCTCTTAATAAGACAGAAATATGGGACAATAAACATACATCTGGGACAACATTAAAGTCATATTAGTCCTGCGGTACTTATTTGTCATTTTATCAACCCTTGTGTTGAGCTACTGATCAAAACAATATTGCTTGTGTGAATGTTGTGCCTCACACAACATGTCAGCTGGTCCATAGTCACAACACTTGAATGCAGATGTGGGAGATATTCTGTTTCAAAAGCCCTGTAACTGGAGATTTGATAATATACATGACTCTCTATTATCGACGATTGATTAATTATTCCATTAATCGACTAATCGACTAACTGTTTCAGCCCTGCTTCGTATTTTTGATGTCTTGCAGTTATTTTTGAGACTTGACACACAGCAAGCTCTTGTAGTCTTATGTGAGGACGACCAGATCTATTGGCATGACACAGAAATAAAATGAACTTACTGACCTACTAATTTAAAAGCCTTTGCCTCACGTATAAACTACACAGAAATGAATTTGATCCAACAAGGGAACACACCTGCATGACACACAAAGCACATGTGAGTGGACAGAGCAATGCTAACCTTGGTGGAGCTAATGCGATACTTTGCGTGACATGAAATAAATATGAGCAAAGCAGTGTGCTGTAATTTAAGCAAAATGTGCACAATACCATGACAAGGACAAAGTCACACAAGCAACTCACACACCGTGTGTGTGTGTGTGTGTGTGTGTGGCACTACACAAATACACACACTTACCACAAAGCCAAGTCAACTGAGGACACAATGGTGATGTTTGTCTTGAGGGTACATTGTGACTCTGCTCCAAATACAAGTCCAGACACAAACGCACAGCAGAGAGGATGCTGATCATTGAGTCAGGACACCATTGAAGCAGGCTAGTGAGTCATTCTACTGATTCGCAGGATGTTAAGAAATGAGGTCCCCAAAGGCAAGTATAATAATGACTCAAAAGTGAATGTGGCTACCAACATGCATAGATAAAGTGTAGTGAAGTATGGTAAAGCACATGTAATATATTGAAGTGTTAATGCTTTTAAAACAGAAGAAACCATTTTTTTTTTATAGGCAGATAGACAAAATATCACACAACACCTTGATTGTGTTCAATACGATTTATAATTTGGATTATTCTATGTCATGATATGCTTTTTGTTTCTGCATGCTCTCATGTTGGTTTGAGTTTGTTAAGTGTACGTTGTTGTACGGCAGAATATAACCAAACCAACAGATCAGGTTCTGAAATACATAAAATGAGATGATCAATATATTGCCGGATATATATTTATTCTTTCTTTACCGACAGCGGAGATATAGACAGGAAATATGGGGAGTGAGAACCGTATGGTGTGCAACAATTCCCCCAGCTGGAAACAAACCAGTGACCTTGCACCCCCAGGATGCACCACTGTGTATCATTTTAATACCAGTCAAGTAACATTTTTAAGCACTTGTAGCCTGATGCTCGTACGATAACCGATACATGTCGCACCAGCCTCCACACTGCACAAAATGAAGCTTTGGTCCTGTTTAAGCATTTGTTAAATGACTTTGTAGTGATTCAGAGTAACAGTTTGTGCAGACAAAGTAAATAAAGGGTTCAGTCGTCTCTCCGAGTAGCATTACAAATACAGATTAAACTGCTGACATGTTCTCACCATCTCATGCTACAACCAGCCTAATGGAAAATTGTGGCCGTCTCTCTGGATAATTATTTCATGCGGTACAATTATACTCGTGGCTCAATGTTTTATTTAAGCGACTCAGCCACTGAAGTGAGTGAAAGTGAGCTGTAACCAGTTCATCATCTGTGATTCAATGATAGGGAGCCCAGTGAAGGAGCACCCATCCAGGGAGCTGTCGCTGTACTATTGTGCTACCGCGTCTTTTTGTACATCCCGTTTTTAAAAAAAAAAGCTAATCTGAGCCGACGCTTGTCTCCTGTAAATATGAAGCGGCGACGCATCACACATCAAAAGTACTTATGCATGTTGTCGGAGCTTGGCGAAGAATGTTATTATGGTCCCTGACTAAGTAGAGTGTGGTGGTATTAAAGAGTCACGAGTTGCCGTGTTTGAAACGCTCCGACACATACATACATACATACAAAGACAGGCAGATCCCCTTTAACATTACTGGCAAAGAAAAAAAGTCATCTCTACTCACAGGATTGAGCCCTGAAGCCGAGGCTGCAGCAGCAGCTGCGGTTGCAGTCGCACCCACTTCTCCATCTGACTCCAGTCCAGACAGCACAGTCATCATATACTGTACAGACTCTATACAAAAGGTGGAGAGATGACAGATGAGCACCAGAACCAGACACCAAAGTTAGATGAAGTGACAAGTAAAAGAACCCATCATCAGAGCCGCCCGTTAGGAATGTGCATCTCTGACGGCCCAGACCAAGTAGACAGATACTTGTATTTTATGCAAACAGCTTCCACTTGTGTTAACAAGCGTATTGAAAACACACCCATCAGCTGGCTTTACCATTCTTCATACGTGGTTTAAATAACACAGGTTAACATTGTGTTAGCCAGCTAAAATGATCCTGTTAATTCTCATCTGTCAAACGTTGTTCCTCGACAACGGTTGGAGGATGTTCTTGTTAAGTTACAGAGCACTTTACAAACAGTAAACTCACTTTCAAAATAAAGGCAGCATGGATAGAGTTGAAACCATGATTAGCTCTCACGATCACTTGCGTCACTTTTTTTTACTGAAACTGCACATCTAAAGCTAAGGACAAGGCGTGCTTTTAGTTGAACTAAAGTTGAATAGGTTCCTTACTTCTTTAGTAAAAATCTTATTTTATTCATAATACAGCTCTTTATTGTCAAGAATCACCCCAAGAGATCCTGATGATTTATCAATAATGTGGAAGTTTACATGTAAAATCACCATAATATCAACATTTCTCTACTGGTGCCGCTGATAGAACGTTTAGGGTTCCTCACATCTGACAATTTGTTCGTATTTATGCGGTTCATCTTCTTCAAATGTCATCATCCCCCCCAGATGACTATCATTAAACCTGAACATCTGCAGAACTGAGCGCCAGGATTTATTTATTTTTTGCTCCGTCAGCTCCAAAAGATTCCTAATCTGAAGTTAAATTGAACGCAGTAAAATTAAATAGACTTCCAGGGAGATGCTGACGCACGATAAGAATTCCAATCAAAACACATGCTGAACCGCTAACAGCTTCAAAAATGCATGGACGGTTTTGAGATCCACATGCGTCGAGATATAAACATGACCAGTTCTCTGTTCTTCAAACTATTAGTCGTTTGCATACTCGAGACATCGAGTCCACACTGTGTGTGTTCTCTGTTTGCCTGGAAATAGAAAACGTACCCACCCAGGTAACACAAGCTGTGAATACCCGAGCAGATCCAGTCAACACAAACGGAGGATGACAGCGGAGACAACCAAGGAACAGAAACAAGAGACTGGGGGGACCACAGCCACTAATTACCGTCACTCAGTTGCAGGCAGTTACAAAACAGAGGCAGCAACAAGTCTCTGTAATAAGCTACAAACGAGGAGGCACTACAAAGTCATGCTAATCAGGCCAGCTAGCGCCCCCCGTGGGACCGCCACCCTTGTTCAGTTAACGTCAACACCGTCGACCCTTTCCTCGAAATGTACATCTGAGAGCGTGGAGAGGGATGGAGGAGGCGGAGAGGAAATAATAATCAACATTTTGCCACCCTCTTGTTTGCATGAGACCCTTCGGGAACAACACTATAGGCTTGCTCATACTCATGTTCACCACCTCATTCCCTTGATCTCTAACACCATGGTGTCCTCGCTCCGTGTTACCAAACTCTGTAAATACAGATGAGCCGATAGTAAAAACAAAAAACTAAATTCATGTCAGAAAGTTCAGTCGTACAGAGTGAGTTCATGACTGCCATGCGCTTTCCCCCCTCATTTTTCACTGAAATTATTTTTTGAGCTTCCACCCCCATACAGACTACTTATACCTTTAATTTGTTTGTTGGGGTAGCTAGCTAGAGAGTAGACACGTACTTTCAAGAAGCTAGAGCACTTTCAACACAAGAAAAATCATTTTTTTGGTTTTTGAGCGTGCTGTACAATGAGCATAGTGTTGTGGAAGATTTCTGAGTTAATCGGGAGAAGAGTTTTTGTTCACAAATCAATAATAAAGTCTTCAGACGATTCAAAGTCGTCTTTTCTCCGTTTATTCGCTTGCAAGGGAAGAGTATACAACAGAGTACGTATTCAGCAGTCTGTGGTAAAAGCTTCAAAATATGTAACACACAGGCTCCTTTATCTATACAGCAACAAGTTAGATTCAAAGTGCAGCCCCCACGAGGGCTCGTCTGCTGTATCCAGCTGACTTTTCACAGCTTCGATACATTCAAGGTAACATGAGGTGTTTTCAACCACCAGTTCTGATTACTGCTTAGTCTGCACTTTCTTTACTCCATGTAAGGAACAAGTTGTTCAGCCACTCTGCAAGTAGTTTCGCTACTTTTTCAGTAGCCATTTTCCTTAATAGATGACACGTACGTTTTCAAATTCACTGCGAGTTCACATCGAGGACACAAAGTTCAAATGCATATTTTACCATTACAATAGTTGCTCAATTGGTAAGCATCTGATGGCTTTGATTATGTTCTGCAATCTGAATCATTCTGACAACACAGAGTGAGTCAAAAAGAGTGTGACAGCAGACAGGCAGGGTTTAGAGATCACAATCTGTGTGAAAACGGCCTGAGTAACGTCTCAACTGCAAACAAGACGTCGTGTCATCTACTGTATGGTCCTTATCCAAGTGTGTGTGTGTGTGTGTGAATGCACATGCAAGTGTAAGGGTGCATAGACAGTATGAACACATGCGCTCTAGTATAGGCTGTTGTATATGCAAGCGTGTATTCAGCCGTCACTGACCTCGTGTGCTCGAAGGCTTGGTGGCATCAGTGAAATCACAGATTTTGTCCCACTGGTCCCGGACCGCCTCAGGAGTCATGCGTTGGTTTTTCTGCCTCACAATGGCACCCTGAGTACGCTCCCAGCGCACTGCACACACACACACACACACAAATAAAGCGGTCACTGCATCGGGAAAATCCCACACATGCAGTAGTAGTGAACCGGGGGCTAATGATTATCATAGATGCATACAGACATTCCCTTGAGGGAGAAATATATACAATACTCACATTTCCCAATCCAGCCCGCACCAGCCTGAAAGATGAAACATGAGCAAACACAGATGTAAAAATATATATATAATACAGTATGTATATTTTCTATTTATGGAGAATGAACATGTGAATGTTACATTACTGTGCTCCGTGATAAAAATAGATACAAAGCTAAATGAAAGCACAGTGGGAGTGAGATCTTATTGAAGAGAAAGAAAGTGTTTTTTGCATACCTCAAACAGTGATCCACTTTCTTGGCATTGTTCATGACAGAGCCAGAGGACCACGGGAGCAACATACTCAGCCTTCAGGGATGCCACAAGTTCTGAATAAAAGAAAACGTATAAATACAGCGCAACTACGGGGTGCTTCTGCTGGTAGTTAGTGTATTGTTTCAATGACACTGTGTTGGCTTAATGTGTTTATTTTGAAAACACCACTAAGAATATGGTCCGACTTATTAGACAAGCCTCAAGCTTTTGTCCCCTTTCTACAGCGCTTACATGAATTACAAGTTGTGGTTTATTTGAAGCCATTTTACTCAAAAAGAATCATGGGGGGGCGGGGCATAGGAAAGTAGTAAACAATACCCTTATTGTTGTAGATTTCTAACTGGCATTTACGTATACAATATGTGTATGATCATGCTATAAATTTACAAAAAGCCAAGTTATATATTATATCACTGTCTTAACATTACACGGTATGAATTGTTTACTACAAACTCATCTATGTGCATAATTAATATAATATTCTGCGGGACAAATGGCACAAATCATGCACCGATACTGGAGGAGGAAAAATCATTTTTGAATCCATGAGAACATAGGTCCAGGTCAACATCTGTTTAAAGTGATCTCTAAAAAGAAAGGTCTGGGTATTTTTATTTCAATAAGTAATGAAACAAGCTTTTTCTTTCCCTCAGTATGAACCGTGAAAAGATTTAATACTAGACACCATATGTGTGCTGAAACTATCTGCACCCTTCAATCGATAAAAGACGGCGGTAGAAGAAGAGGCATTCTGTCTCCCTGCACCCTGCAGTGTTTATAAGGATTGGTTTTGTTGTTGTTTTTCAAAAAGCCTGAGTCAGTGAAAGCCAACATATGGAACCAAGTCATTTACCAAGGTGAGGCCACCCTGTGACAGTTGGCACAGTGCAGTGTGACAGATGCTACTGCAGACCAGCACAGCAGGGCAGCAGAGCCATTCCTCTAATTTGTCACTTAATACCCCCGTCAACAGAGCTGCACGCACAGAGCACGCACAATATGCTCGTGATGGGTCGACATTTACAGATACGGGGTTTGGAAAGCGGAAGGCCTTCATTTTGAAGGCCGATATGAGTTTTTTTTGGTTTGATAAAATGTTCATAGGCAACATGGAGTATTGCACATTTACAAGCTGTTCCGAGCTATATTCGGTCGTGTTCACCGTGTGTATCCAACGCTGCATTACCTTCCGTCTTAAGAAAACATTTCAACGTGAAAATGATAAATGTTTCAATCGCTTACTTACTCATACGTTTGGGAGTATTTGGAAGAACGGTTAACACCTACAGTAAAATAAGGAGGTCAGAGCTGCCTGTTTAAATCCAGGGCTGACACATTAAAACTTTTAAAGCACTTACAGGGCGCATGATTTCATCATGGCCATTGGAACAGACAAAAACCACAGTTCTTTAATATTAGATGACAAATTTGCATGTCAAACGGGAGTGCTGTTGCCTCAAATTTTGTAAATCAACATTACACAGACATTACATTCTTCTTCTTCTTCTTAAAAAAAAAAACTGCTGTGGTGAAAATCCATTTACCTATTTTGGCCTGTCCAAAATAAACCATGTATATGTGAGAAAGCATGAATTAGCAGAACACCACGGTATGCATTATACGGACCAATAATTGCATGCACCAATGCATGTGGTTTAATCTCTCTGCTCACCTGGGGTCATGACGGTCTCTGTGAGGCGTGACCCAGCAACGGGAGCAATAGTGTTGCAATGGATGTTGTAGTTGCCTCCCTCGATGGTCAAGGTGTTTGCCAGCCCAAGCAGGCCCAGCTTGGCAGCGCTATAGTTGGCTTGGCCGAAGCTACCATAGATGCCTGCGGCTGAAGCCGTCATGATGATTCTGGGCAGAGACAACCCCGGGCAACAAGTCAGTAACAAGCATTGCTCTGGTGCGATGGGCACACACACAAAGTGGTACAAACTTTCCATGCATGCATAAACACACAGGAGTATGCAAATGTCGGCATCTAGTCATGTAATGTTTGCCCATCCACACACACACATAACGCTCTTGATTGCATAACTGCACAGAGTAAATTTTAGTTGAACATTTTACTTGAAGAAGGCTGCACGCAGAAACAAATGCATGTATGCACAGCAGACACACGGCCTGGACTTTTAAAATGCTTCAGAAACAGGAAGTCTTTAAAATCCTCATTTGAGTAAATATTTTGCAGCCAAATGAAACTGTGTACAGGATATTCAATCTTCCTTTATAATACTTTTAATGCTCGACTTGTTTCTTTACAGGGCTTGTTGACATATACGTAGTTTACAGATGATAACAATCCCTTCTCGTCATTGTGGCGCTTGGTTTATGGCGTTTGGCTGGTCTATGGGCACATCTATGGGTCACACTCGTCTTTTTGATTCTTCAAAGTTCGCTTTGTCTGTACGCCCTCTGGCGTTTGGGAGAATAAAACGCCTCCGTTCATGCTAGGCTGGCGCTACGGCACCAAGCGCGGGTACAAACAAAAGCTTGAGCACCTACAAGTAGCTGGAAGCAGTGATCCATGTCACAGTACACTGTCGGGGGGGATTGGCATAGTTGAATATTTCTTAAATGAATATCTTGGGCTGAAGTCTATGATTCAAATGCCGGGTGAACCTTTCTGACGATCAAGAGTTACTACGTAAACACATGTGATAAAGGTTGCTAAGTAGAAGAGCAACAGCAAACACACAGACGGCCTTTTGTGCATCGAGGACCTGATGCAGAGTATAATAATCAGTCCGTGCTTATTCACAGCCGTGGCTTCTATTCTGTCCGAGTCACGCCACGAACCGCTCTACTTTTCCTTTCGTTCTGTTATGGTATTACCTTTAAATACACAATTAGCTTTTGCTTGGGTTGACTGCACACAAAGATTGAATTTCGAAACCATAGGACATTAGAAATAACAAGCTGCTCCTGGGCTCAATGCAGCGATACTTCATGCAAAATGTCACTTCAATGTTCGAAGAACTCCCCGTCTTCTCCCGCTCAAACAGAGCACATGTGCAGGACATCTGCTACCTGGAGTTACATGGGAGCACAGCTGGTTTGTGTGACCTTCTTCTGCTCATTTTAATTCAAAACACGCAAACCTCAGTAGGCCTTTTTTTTTTTCACAGCACACATTTTTAACCGTCGTAGCAGGAAAAGCACGAGTGTTCAGTTCAGATCCCAAAGGCAGCCATTGTTTATGTCACCAGTTGCCCCCTAGGCAGGTCAAAATATCTTCACCATCTTCCATGAGCAACTGATTATACCTTCAAAACATGATCAATACATATCTGCATGCATACCCGACTGCTTCGAGTTAGTATATACTATCAGCTGAATGTTTCATTGAATTCGAGAGGTTTCTCCAGAGGTGAGGAAACACCTTGAACTCTACAAGTTCCGACTACTTTATTTTTTTTAATGCTGTACTACTTTGAAGAATACGATGAGCCTGCACAGACATCTTTGCCGCTTCATGTGGAGTCATCAATTTAAATAGCACTCAGATTGTTCAGAGATTAACCTGCAGTGCCGCATAACCATATTAAGTAATTCCCTTCCTTCTTTGGTGATTTACATATTCATCTCAAATTTGCTGTCTTGGGCTTTTCTAAGTATGCAGATTTTTCTCATTGCGCACCTCGAAACCAATGGAGCGAGACATATTAACGGGTATCAAGTGACTATAGTCAGAGTCAGAATGTGTGTGTAATAATGTGAAGGCAGAAAATGCTTTATATTCCTTATTACCTCAAGTGCATAACCTCAAGAGGCCACTTAAAATGAGATGCATAAAAAACATTTTCGGTACTTTAGCTGATGTCTGAACCAAACAGCATTTTGTGCCAGGCTGACATCCTCTTGATTAATGTTCAGCAATGGTCTGTCTGCTGGGGATAGTGTCACTTTTTTTTTTTCGGAAAAATTAATCCTACCTACGTAAAGGGAGGACGGCACAGCTTTCATCCACCTTAGATAATAAGTAGCTGGGCTCCTTACCTGCCAAACTTTTGTTTTTTCATGTGGTTCCAGGCAGCTCGAGTCACCAAGAAGGAGCCTCTCAAGTGAACTCTTTGAATCAGGTCTGAAACGGAGTGTGAAGAGGATATGACAGAGTCAGATACACAACACTAATGCACTGCTATTACTTCACATTAGAACATGGTGGAACAGATCCAGATTACAACTGATGTGTAAACTCCCACATACAGATCTGTCTGTACATAAGGGACATAGATTAACAAATGTATCCACATTATGAGTTATTTAGAGTGAAGTGAACGTAAACATCATGAATAGTTTATCTACCCCAGTCCAAATCACTCGTCCTGGCAAACGATCGGTCACGAAGGATCCTTGGCAAAGAAAAGCAGGAAAGGGTTTTACTCAAGGTTCTCCTCGACATGGTTGTAGCAGCCTACACTCCCACTAATACTGTAACTATAATCAAAGAGCCACTCCAAAAACACATGTGATCGGCAAAAAGTGTGATTGTTACAGTGAAAGGACTTACCCGGCGTTGTTTACGACAACATCTGGGCAAAAAGATATGTCACATAAGTTCAAATTGCAGTGATAACAATCACAAACAATAATATAATTGAGAGAATTTTATTGATTCACTACTACATACTAAAACAATTCTCACCTATTCTTCCAAACGCATCCAGTGCCGTTTGGATCACCTTTTCTCCATCTTCTACAGAATCTGTATGTGCATGACAAAAAAAAAAGTGTCATAAAAGTAGATAGAAATTGCGTGTGCAGAGTAAGTGTCACAGCAATATAGCTGACAGGCTTATGAGAAAGATGTGTTATGTAGCAAGTTGAAAGCCTCCCTGACATGCTCAGTGTGCTGAGTAATGATGCATGATGAGACACTTTTTCAAAAGCAAGAGTTATGTATTGCTGGGGCATCATTGATCGTTAGAAAAAGGTGCGTCATCCTTATTATTACATTCACAAACAAATCTGCCATTTTCCAAACTGCCTATGAAACACATTAATCAAGGTGTTGTTCTGTTCTTTGTTCTTTTTGTCTGATACATGTGAGACGCACAAAGATGAGAGGGGAGATAGACGCATCATCAATACTCTCTAACGGCTTCGCCAGTGAGCCGGTGAGTCTGACAGAAATCAATATCGTATTTGATACTACAAGGTAAGCAAGACACAAACAAACCAGATGGAGAAAATGACGTGCAAGAGAAGAAAGAAGAGAAGAAAAAAAAAGGGTAAGACAAGAGTCCAAACTTCTCACCGTAGTTTGCCACGGCCTTTCCTCCCTTCGCTCTTATCTCCTCCACCACCTTATCGGCAGCTGCAGAACTCTTTCCGCCCCCTTTAATGTCTGCCCCTAGGTCATTCACTTTATTTGCAACAAGAAGAAAAATATAAGCAATAATGGGGTGAGTTATGCAATTCTCCACGAGTGATTGTGTTAGGAGAAGAGTGTAGCTAAGCTGATTCCTTGTCAGAGTTCGAGGTGAAGTTCAGTCCAGGCATCGGGGGAAAGCCGCTATAAACAAATGTTTATGCCAACACCATTAAAACATTACTGTGATGGTTAATGCACTGCACATTTCTTTATGACATGCCCTATTTAGAGGTATTATTTATCTCCTAAATGCACCCATTCAACTGTTTTCTCTCCCAAGACCAGGGATTGCTGTGACACTGAAAAAAACAAGTGTAACTGGCAGCAGCAACAATGTATTTTCATGACGACATTGTACTTAATTCAAGTCACTGTATTTACTGTAGATCTGTCATGTCGAGGTTGATACCCGATCCTCTTAAGATGAGTATATCTGTGCCAATACTAGTCCTGTGTACTGGATTAGAACATCCCGACCAAAATCAAAACCAGGACACCCCTAAAGCCCACAGTCACCTCTGGCAGAGAGCCATCCAAGAGCAAGAATCTGCAGGTTCTGCTCGTAATGTCGTGTAGTATGAATTAAAATCACTGCGGCTGCTTTACTGTACTCTGTATGTAGTCAGCAACAAATGCTATAAGAACTTGATTAAAAAAAAACTAGCTTGTTAAAGATTGCGAAAAGGGAAATTTTATTAATTAAATTAAAAATTTCATGGGAAATATTGCTGGGTCAAAATGTCACGATGCACACTGAAAAGGCTCTCCGTTGTCTATGCAAAGAGAACATCAAAAGAGATTATGAGGGTTCACTTATGGAGAGGCTTTTCACCCAGTATATAGGATCAGAGCCGGGTCGCACTAACCAACCACAGTATAACCCAAATACCTGTTCCAAAACAGACAGGGAGAGGGGGCGGCAGTAGCTCAGTCCGTGGGGATTTGCCTCAGGAACCGGGGTGAGGTTGCTGATTAAAGTCCCCAAACGGATCAAGTACAGAGTGGGAACTGGCAGCAGGACATGTGCCAGTTAGCCTCCTGAGCGAGGCACCAGAGCCACACACTGCTCCCTGGGCCGGTATAACTGCTGCACACTGCTCCTTGTGCTACAATGGGTTAAGTGCGGAGGCTAAATGCCCCTGGGTGCTGTATACAATTTATAAAACTTTATTTAACAGACAAAAAAAAAAAAAAAAAGCTGAAAATCTAGATTCTTTATTTACCTACAACTGAGGCGCCTCTTTCAGCAAAAGCCAGAGCATATTCCCTGCCGAGGCCTGTGGAGAGAAAGACAGATGGGTAAAACGCATTCTCATACTTTCAGAGTAACATCAACACAAACCACTGCTGCTGATCCACGTGACCTTTCACACACTTTGCACTCGCGTGATTGTCATTTGGATACATGCACTTTGCTCCATGTGTTCCTCAGATAAAAAAGGTTGACACGCACGATGGTAGTCGTTACATATTGCAATATGTGTACAAAAATGTGATACCGTAGTCTAAACGATTGTTTACTTTGAGGTATTTATGTTTGTTTCGCCGGCGTCCGCATTTAACGTTATAGCAAGTTGACGTACCGGGATTTAACTCGTAGGCAGCTAACACAGACGGAAGAAAAGACAGACTCGTGCACTGACTGTCTTAATAGTTCGGCACACATAACATTGCTTAATCTATGCAACTAGCAGGTTAGCATTCGGAGCAGCAACAGCGATGACAGTCTAGCTAACGTTTGGTTACGTTTGAACGGTGAGTTTACCTCCTCCGGACCCGGTGACAAGCACGACTCTTCCCTCGAAAGACAAAGCCATCCTCTGTGAGTTACGAGTCTCTGCTTCTGAACACTAAACGCACAGTGGTTACAAGAGCAACACTGGCTGTCAGAGACAGCAGGATGAACTTAAGACAACTTCCACTTCCGCATTTACGAGGGGGCAGTTTCAGCAGCGACCAATCAGAAACCAGGATGTTATTATCTTGTTTTCGCCACTATTTATTTCACACATGCAGTCTACTTTGATTTTATGTTTGAATACTCGAGTTCATTTATGTAAGTGTTGGGAATAACATTATCTATTTTGTGAGCTTTCCCCATTAACTAATTCTGTACATTTTCATTTTGCCACAGATGTTTACCTTATCATAGCACTTTTCACCATCTCTGCATCAAAATTTTGAAATAACTACATAAATGGTGAAGGTGACCACGATGACGATGATGTTGGAGGTGGTAGTGGTGCCGCTGATGATCACAGATGTAGTTACCACTCTGCCAGTGACAAAATAAACAAAAGGATGTCTGTTGTATTTGAATATTGTGAAATCTCTTTGAAAACTGTCCTGTTCCTATATAGAAGATGGCTCTTAAGCCTCTTTTGAATGTTCATCATTAATCTATAATGCCGAATTCAACTCATTTTTCCAGTTCCATCACATCAGTATGATATACCAACTGTCTACGAGGAATACCTCTTGTTATAATCAGGTTAGGAATATGAAGAAAGACCCCACTTTCAGGAAACTCTGTAAAATGAGTCATTATGACAGAAAAAGCAGGTTTATATTTGAAAGACTATTTGGATACCTATGGTTGGAGTATTGTTTGCTTTCCTTTTTTGTTTTTGTCTTGCTTGTGTTGTGTGTATGAAGGCCTATAACTCATAATGTGTCAACTTTACCCAGATATTTCAAACTGACTTTCTTTAAAAAGCCTGTCTTAATGTATTCTGTATTTTTCTTGTACTATTATTGTGGTCTGTTTTTGCATGTATATTCACTTTGCAGCCTTTTTTTGCAAAAGTGAATTAATAAAGTATGGTATGCCTGTTTCGTGGGCACCCCTTTATGGATGACACGTATTTGTTATTGACATGTTTTTGTTGTCAAAGTAAACGTCAGCATGGCCTCAGCATCGATTGGATAGCATTATTTACAGCTAGTGGGGATGTAATTAGCCTATATGTTATTTAAACACAACAAACGCGCCACGTTATAGAAATTACTGAGACCTCTTCAACGTAAAAGCAGCTGCCAATAGAGAGCGCGAGGGAGAGAGAGCGTGCGATGGAGAGACTAGAGAGGGAGAGAGACGAGAGAGAGAGAGAGAGAGAGAGAGAGAGCACGAGCATCCCCTGCGCCCGGACGTCGGCTGCTCAGACTCTCCAAAAAGGCTTCGATGGAGACAGGACGGAGCTGTCGGGGTGTTTTTTCGGAGGAAAGTGCTTCTGGGGTGTCTTCACCTGGCGGCTTTCTCATTACCAGCGGCGTGTATTTGAAGAAAACGGAGGAGTTCATCACCGCTTTGTCGATGCTTGGGGATTATGGACAATTACAACAACGACCGGCGGTGTGACGGTCTGGATAACGTGAACTGTCTGCGTAAACTACTGTTTCTTCTTCGCGTCCTTCTCTTTCATTCCAACGCATTCGTGTTGGACGCGGTTTCTTACGAAATGTTGAATTTAGCGCTCTCCCGACGTGAAGGATATTCGCGTGGACGTCGCCTGTTGTCGGTCATGACGATGTGAGGTGCAGAGACCTGTAGACAGTATGATACAATATTTTGACATAACCGTTATATTTTTGTTTGTGTTACGCTCTGTCGCGCATGCCCAGTGATGGATACAGAACGCTGCCCAACGCCACTTGGCTCCGTCCTGGCCGTGATGTAGGAGCAAAAGTGAAGGGAGCGCATGACTAAATAAAAAATGCGTTGGCAAAGTGGCAGCGTGGCGGACCAAAGGATTTGACTTTGGATCCTTCGCGAAATAGGCTGTGGCCCTAAAACTGAAGGATGTCCGGCTCACCCAGCGCAGAGGCTGAAGGACTAGTCTCCAAAGTGAAAGTGAAAAAGGAGATCAAGACAATCGTGAAGAATTTGGAAACCATCCTGGGAGACCTCAAGGATGTAGCCAAAGAGCTCAAAGAGGTAAATGAACAGGAAGCCACCACACAACGCCTTTCGTATGAGTGTTCCACCATGTGTTGTGTTATTTGATCTGAGGATGCTCTTTCTAAGCATCCTCGTGTGAGAGGACATAGGGAGGTGGACGTCCACCTCGCGGGCCTGGAAGAGGCTACGAACGCACACACACGCACGCACACACGCTCCTCCCCCCGGCCCACTGATGTGTGTGATCATTATCTCCAACATGAAAGACATGTGGCACACAGGAGGACGCGGGATGTGAAGTGACCGGGCATGCTCCTTCGCCCTGATTCACAGGCTAATCACTATTAATATTTAATGGACAAGTTGGTTCAACCAGGAAAGGCGCTTTTTACATTGCATTTCGTCATCTTAATGCTGACAAATAATAGAGCAGCTGGCTTAACTTCTCACTTTCACATCGCTCTCAAGCTCTCCTCTTGTTCTTTATCTTCATCTTTCTTTGTTTTTTCTTATCTTTCATCGCGTGTTTATCGTGCACTCGTCTCCGTCCTGTCTTCATCGCTTGCTGTCTGCTCTCTCTCTCTCTCTCTCTCTCTCTCTCTCTCTCTCTCTCTCTACATAATCCTTATTAAAGATCAAACTCTTGGAGCTGTCTGATTGGACATTCAAATATCCGTGATGCAGAGACAGGAGGCGTCTCTGAAGAATTCAGGGATTTGTCTGCGGTATATGAAGATTTTTAATAGGGTTTAAAGTTGTTCTCATAGAGCACAGACAAATCCTTTTTGTCAAATTTCATTGGCGTGTTACTGCTTGCTTCAAATCAGCGTTTCCTCTTCTGCCGATCACTGCTACCATCAGTTGTAATAATAACCTGCAGCCTTACCTGCTTCCATGTTTACATCCATTCCTCTGTACCGGTCACACACCAGGCATCCGGCCTGCTGTGCTGGACCTCTCACCCTATAACATGACAGGCTGTCATTCTAATAAAACCCTATCGTGCACAGCTTCTGGGTCCTACATTATGGATGGGTAGTCGACACAGCATATGTCTCCATCTGCCTCCCTGCTCCCCTTACTCAGTTCTTGCAACTTGAGCTGAATTCGACTTCTTTTGTGTTTTTTCAGCAGTTTACAGTATCTCACAGCAGGCGCCGGAGATAAAGCAGAACAAAAAGGCATTGTAATCTCTCTATTGTGATTTGTGTGCCCTCTTTCTTTTTCTTTTTTAAAATTTTGGCTTGCAGGAGATTGTGCAGAGGATCAGTTATTCTGACACCGCACCTACTAAACACATACCTCGAGGGGTTGTTACTATCAAAGCCAGTGTTTGGGGTATAATCCTTTTAAAATGCAGTTATCTGTTATAAGTCACAGGCAGGGCTGGAGCCAGGCTCTTGAGGAGGAACCCTGCCCAGATGCTGGGCACAGCCACAGAAGCTGCCTGGCCTACAGCAGGGGCTGCACAATGGGATACTGGTATTACCTCTTGTGTGTGTCCCAACAAATTATCCCTTCAAAGACCACATGACGAGTTTAGCTCCATTGCCCTCCATGCCCTGGCCTTCTATCTTTCTCTTTATCTTTCCCTCTCAGTCACTTTTTCCTCACTCTCTCTTCATCTCCTCACCAGTCTCTCTCTCTTTTCTCATCTGTTCATCCTCATCTCAGCCTCCTCCCAAGCCACTGTCTGCGCATGCTTTGCGAACCCTTAGATGACAGCACCAGTGTTTTACAGCGGGGCTAATGTACTGGGTATAGTCTCACTCTGAGATGAGCTTAACTAAATCAGAAAATGAACATAAGCACATTGTCGTAATTTTTTTATGAAGGACAATACAGTAACTTTCTTTTCTTCAAGTTTTATTTTGCTATGGTACAATGAACTTAGATATGTCTTCAGCTCAATTCATATTTGACTCCAGTTCTTGGCATCAAAGCAATAACAACTCCACCAAGGGAAGAGAACCAGGAAGAGAACTCTTCTTCAAAGGGAACGTTTTGGGTAGATGTCAGAAAATGGCTGAGCAACATAGACATTTTGTTATTGAATATCAGTTATTAATCCTCCAGCAGAGTTTAGCACCATGTCTTTTCTGTTTGTTAAACTGCCTTTTTAGAATGTGATCCCCTGGCTCCTCAGGCAATATTTATTGTCTTTAAATGCAATTTCCATTGGCTTAACACAGAACATTTATGGGAGAGTGCTGCAAGTGCTTGCCTTAAGTCAACAAAATGTGATCTGTTGGGGCACAGGAGATAATAACCAGTATGCTAAGAACAACGCTGTCTGTCACTCTTTAGCTGTGCTGTCAATCCGTATTTGGCCTGACTGAGGTTATTGCATATTGATTGGTGCACATTACATCAAACTCAGTTGAGCATCATGCCCTGAAAGAATGTGCTGTTCAGCAGGTTTTGTACAGTTCCAACGTGTGTCTGTACAGTATGTACTGTGGGAATGTTTTATGTATTATCTCAATTTGTGCTGCTTGCATCCTTGCAACGTTTTTTTCCAGTATTGCTTGTTGCCTGTACAGTGCCATCAAACAAAAATGTCTGCTTCAACAGTTGTTCAATTTGCCCCTTAGCCGGCTATGAAAACAAATTTCCTGGAGGGCAAAGGAAGCACCGTTGGATCTAAATATCTACTGAATACGTGGTCCAGAGACAAAATCTTATATTTATTTCTGCTGCTCTGAGCAATTTCTCTTTATTACAATGTTGTCTATTGTCCCCGTCCCCCCTTATAATAACGGTCTGCTGTGCACAGGTCATTTAAATATTCCTCTCCCCAGAAGGTATTTACTGGGCTGTGCCATAGTGCATTTCTTATGTCTTCTCTTTTACCCTTCACACCTGATCGAGATTTGCTCCTTCATATTGCATTGCTTGCAGAGTGATTTCAGGTGATTATGCATAATATCGTCTTGCTTTTTTTAAAATATCTATTTGGTTCCTCTTCTCTCTGTCATATTGCTTTCTTGGAATTAATTAATGTCGTGATGAATGTTTCCTGTGCTGATGTTAAGAAATCTGACACTGTTGTTGGTAGAAATGGATCTTCCCTGTCAGAGCGTTTTATTCAGTGTGATCTTATTTACTCTCTTGCTGGTGGTATTGTGATTCTTGTTCTCCGACTTGCTCACTTGCAGCAGAATATTACAACAAGAAACTGACAGACTATTGGTTTCCCATATCTGCCTCCTTTTCTATCAGTTATATCCCTGTGTTTGTGTGAGTCCTCTGCACTCTTGTGCTGTAAAGGATGTCATTTTCATTCATTGCCAACATTAGTTTTGTCTTATGAATGATAGTGTGTGTGACTTGGCTACAGGGTTGGTACTGTTACTTCTCTCAGCTCTGATGGTGCATGGGATTGTCGTACTATATCAGTTCAGAGTCTCAGGCTCGTGGCTGCTCCCATACATCGTGGCGATATTTATTTTCTCCCTAGAGTGGTTGTCATGGAGGACTTAAATCTCATTAAACATTCATTTCTTAAATCAGAGTGTATGTTTAGATTTTATACAATGCGGTTTCAATTCATTATTTAAAAGGATAAACACTTCAGCGTTGACATAATGGCTGACCTCAGCCGTCTCAGTGACGATTCCTCTTCTTGTCACCAGGTTGTTCATGACATTGACACCCTGACCGGTGACCTGCAGCTGGAGGAGGACGGACTTACGGACAGCTCCAAGACGGACACGCTCAACTCCAGCTCCAGTTCCACCACCACCACGACCACCGCGTCCAGCCTGGAGAAGATGAAACTCTTCCCCGATGACTGCATCTTCAGACCACCCGTCCTCATCGACCCGGTCCCCGTCAACCCTCTGACCGTACTCAAGAAGCCCCACCCTCCCTTACCACCACCCAGACTGACCCCGCCGAGAGCCGAAGAGCACAACATTAAGAATCTGCCTCATCCAACGTTCGTGTTATCAGGGAATATATCCAAGGCCGCCGGGTCTCTGATGAGGAACGGTGGGATTTTCCCATTTAAACCAAACAGGGATTTCTTCTCCTCTATGCCGTGTTTCATTTCTAATGACGGCGGAATCCCTGAGTCGGGTCTTGTTCCTACATTACCCAGGCCCATGCCTCTTCTCCGCCATGAAAAGAAAAAATGCCCCAAGGCCCCCGGCAGGGAGTCTCGTGAGAGGGAACGTGTCCGTTTCAGTGAGACGGTCCAGTACCACGGCTACTGCCCGGACTGCGACCTCCAATACAACGTAGACGACACGGAGCTACACTCGCAGGCCGAGCTGAACAACCTGAGGCTCAGTCCACTGCATTGCTGCTCTTCCTCCTGCTCTCCTCCTCCTCATGTTCTGATGTTAGAAAACGGCGGCCTCTCGGTCAGCCACAGTTTCCCGCCGACAGCAAACACACCTCCACCTTGTGTGCCTCCTCACCCTCCCTCCCTCAAACCCCAGAAAACAATCCTACGCAAATCAACCACCACCACGGTTTGACGGCGAACCCCCCTTGTTCCGTCTAACTTCAATATTCTTGAATCATTCATAGTGTTTTCTACTTTATGAGTGCTTTCTACTCCAATTGAACTTTGGATTATCCAAACAGAGAGAGGAAGCGTTGGGAAAAAGGATGGATAAAGCGAGTGGAACAGAGAGAAAGGCACCGCCATGGGCGCTGAGACGTACACAGAGAGATCGGGAAGAAGCGGTAAGTGGTTTTGCACATGTATTAGTGTGTTTGTGTGCACTGACACATATCTGTGAGTCTGTCTGCACACAATGTATTTGTTTATGCCCTGTATATTCATGAGTGTAAACATTTCTGGGTGTATGCATGGGCATGTGTGTGCAAAGCACGATGTCTGCAGGCAGGCGAGCATTGACCGAAACTGTACAGGGACTTTAAACATTGAACAAAAGACTGCTGACAAGTCTGAAACGAAATTGTATCTGTGTCTATCTGGGAGCTCTCGGTACTAACGAGTCTCGAACTCAGGAAGTTCTTTCAGAGAGGGGCTCTAATTAATTAATGTCCTTCTGGATGAAACAAGAAAAGCCGCTTCACTCACATTTCATCCAAAGCCCTAAAGATCTCCCCATACACCGACACCTACACATACACATATGCATCAATAAAAACTATTATAGGATGCATAATAATTTGTTACATTAAAGTCGTGACATTTATAACTCTACGCAAGCCTGCAAAGATGAACAGTTGGGGCTGAGAAATAGACGAGTGAGTTCATCCATCCATCATCACCTCTTGTCTCTACAAAGTCCCATTTTTGCTGACGTGTCAGACTGTAGGAGTGAATGACAAGAGAGTGGCATGGTTGGCTGGTGAAGCGTTAGATGACTAAACCATTGACATTTTTATTTGCATCTACTCATAGCTTTATCGAAACTTCTAAATGAAAAGTCTTGTATATCATTGTCGTGTATAAATTCGTGTTTAGCAACTCAGCTCCCCTTTGTGTGCAGACCCTCACTATCACTCACTGTACCTCTACGAGACTACGTGAACGCTAAGCTAATCCATTCTGCTCTTGAGTGGAGAGAATCAGACGGCAAAATGCTGGACTTCATTTCCTCAAGGGCATATAAATCAGTATGTGAGCAGTTGTTATCCTCCACTTTTTATTAAGCAGCACATTTATTGAAGCCTGTGTGTCGAGGGTCAAGGATTCTACATCTGTGCACACGTCTTTGTGTGTGCATAGGTGTTTGTAAAAGCACATGCCAGTTTTGCAGACTCGGAGAGACAGCATACCCTGGAGTTGGATGAGAATAGTAGCACTTTCCTCCCAGCGATGCCCTTAATTAGCCGGATTAGACTACAGGAGATAACAGTACCGCCTCAGACAGCCTTTGTACCAGCATTAGCCTCGACAAAGCTCGGAACTGCTGCTGCACATATTTTTTATGATAAACAGATAGAGAAAGAGAGAGAGAGAGAGAGAGAGAGAGAGAGAGAGAGAGAGAGAGAGA
>NW_022280047.1:2436740-2437115 GCF_004355925.1 Anarrhichthys ocellatus
AGAGAGAGAGAGAGAGAGAGAGAGAGAGAGAGAGAGAGAGAGAGAGAGAGAGAGAGAGAGAGAGCAAGCTAACAAAAGTAAGTAACCAAAAGGGAAAGACAGGGAAAGAGGTTTTGGGGGGGCAGTTGTGTGTCCCCCCAGGTTAATAGTTATTCTAAATGCTTGTCGTCGGTGCCACAACATATGTTGTGCGTGTTTAGGGTTGTGGAGGTGGGAAGCATGGGGGTTGAGGCTGAGAAAATCAGGGTATGAAATAGCAACACACCTCACTGGCCTCACTAATCTCAAATCAGCGTCTGTATTAGGGATCAGTGGATATTCAGCCATGAGAAAAAAGACAAAGAGTGAGAGAGTGTGTGTGTGTGTGTGTGTGTG
>NW_022280047.1:2437215-2454715 GCF_004355925.1 Anarrhichthys ocellatus
GGGGGCATGTGTGATAGAGAGAGGGTGATAGTGAAAGAGAAACAGTCTGATGCCGTTTTGGCTGTGAGAGCGTACATGGATGCATGTTTGTCCTCAAGACGATTGCTCACAGTGTAGAACAATTACCTTGTATTAATGGATCTTAATGAGTCTGGCACACACATACACACTGACATTCAGGTTGAACAGAGCAGTGTGCTACATAATGGAGTGCAGCCAGTGTCATCAATAAATGCAGCTTATAAGGGCTTTTGTTACTGTAGCATTGTCTTACTAGCTAATGCACTATTCAAATGACACAGTGGCCTTGGGATCGTACGGTGAAGGGATCGTACGGTGAAGGGAACATACTGAAAAGTAAAGGCTTCTGCACTTATTTTCGTTTCTCCCGTGCATGTTTCTTTTTTCCTTTCTGATTGTTAGAGGCCTTGCACAGTATGTGGACAAATACAGTTAAACATATAATTCCCCCCCCCCCCCCCCCCTTTTAAGCATATCAGTGTCCTCCTCCCCATCTGAGTTTTTTATTGGACAGTTACTAGTCAAGAAGGCAGACGGGAAACGAGTATGATAAGCAACAAAGGTCCCCAGCTGGAATGAAACCGCCAACATGGTGGTCATATAGCATGCACCGTAACTATTCACTCCCCAGAACTCTTTTTTTAGTTCGACAAAAGGAGCCAGAGTGGAGGGACTGAAAGACACTAATGTGCACATACATTCACGACACCCACAGCAGGAAGTGGGAGAAACTATTTTGACATTTGCGCTGGCTGACCAGCTCATGTCACAAACAACGGGCCCCTCACGCTTGGATTCATCGCTCACTGTTCAACACATCCATGACTTGTTCTCGGATTGTTCCTGTAACATAGAATCTAGTGCTCCTCTGACCATGGATGTAGGAGTTTTGCACTGTTTTTGTAATGGCTATCTGAGCTCCAGGCTTGAGGATGAAGTTGTGATGGGCAGGGAGGAGGTGGATCTTCACCGCCTCCACCATGAGTCAGGACTGACTCAACTGAACTGACCTACTCCCTACAGCTCACAGCTCTAGTTCATAGCCCACCTCTCTCTCTCTCTCTCTCTCTCTCTCTCTCTCTCTCTCTGTCTTTCTTCATATCTGTCTTCCTCTCCCCTCAGATGATGCTACACTCCCACTCGGCAGCAGCTGTATGCATAATCTCTCTGCGAACATGTATCTAAATACATATGTGGGCGGGGTATCTGTAATAAAAACATATCTGACACTTTGTACAGCAGAACACCATTGGCAGAATTTCCATATTAAATCAAGACGTTCACTGACTTCTTCTTGTTTGCTGCTGCCTCTGCATCCCTCACGTTTTGCCTTTGAATTGCAAACAACCTTCTCGGGAAGAGAAAAATCTGCTCCTGCTTGTTATGCATCTGCTAATAATTCATTGTGTACAGTCGCTCCTCCATTTAAAGGGTGTTCTTTTTCAATTTGAACGTACTGCTGACGTCACTGGTGCGATAACCTGCTTCCATGATAAAATCTCATAAAGCTGAATAGTTAGATTGCTACAGTTTCAATTTGTAAATGTAAACCTGTTACTCTGATGTGTTGTCTTATAGCACAACAGTCATATGTGTGCTATTTCTCTCATTCCAACTGCATTGTCTTCATTCCATTTTCCAACCTGGCACAGTGCACAGTGTGCAATAAAACTCAATAAATGTGTCAGAGTGAGACACACATTTTGCCAGTGAATATTAATTAGCTGTTGTTTCTCTGTCTGATTGTTAGTGGTGATAGTCTGCCTAGAGACACGTTTATGTCTATTTTTTCATCCCCATTCTGCAGGCACCGTTTACTTCGATTTCTTTTGTTTCCCCTCAAAATAGACTACATTTCATTATGATCATTGAAAAATGAAATGTTACGAGGAAAACAAAACGAAAGCTAAATAATTGTAGTGGTGCGTGCCAGAGACATTACATCTGTGATGGAGATACCAAAGTTCATTTGAATACAAAATAGACATGACCTACATTGCCAAACATCAGAGCGATGAAAAGTAAATCTGGTGCACACTGGGCATGGATACTGGCTCGTTATGGTGCTCCTTTAACTGTGACTCAGACAAAGTCATGATGTGGGAAAGTGAGTGGGCATGCGTGTTTGTGCGTGTTGTGTCCTTGTCAAAAATGTGTGTGCACACTCGCATGCAGACACTTTAATGGTAAAGAGATACTTGTGCTCGTGTTTAAATGTGCACGAGGGTGCAAAAAGGGCAAGCATGAGTACATGCAGCCATGTGTGTGAGAAAAGAGTCAAAGGGCTTGTGATGGTTCAGTGCAACTAAGGAAAGCTTTGGAGTTGGAGCAAATTTAATGTGAGGATTTCACGCTGCTTTGGAGATTGTTAAAAGTTAGAGGCATCAGCTGCACCTTACTCGGGGAAGGTACACACTATCTCAACAACAGGATCCGATTTGCAAGAGCCACAGTGATCCAGATGGGGTCCTCTGCTCACTCAACCGCTCCAGACTTGACTAAGAAACACTGAATGGATGGCAGCTATTTAAGGAGAGACACGAGGCAAGGCCATTCTTCTTTCTTTTCACAAAAGGGAAGGCTTCCTAATCCAAAGAGGAAATTGTGCAAGACGTGTCAGTCCTATTAACTTTGATGACTAATGTGTGTATGTGTCTGTGTGTCTGGGTGCTTGTGTGTGGGTAACGATACCTTGGTATATTTTCATTTTGCTCTGTGAAAAGAGGCTGCTATGGCTGTTCTGTCAGATAGTCGCACTAATGTGTCTCCTCTTTTTCCTCTGCAGGGCCCATTGAGATACTTGAGTTACGAGTGGAAGCTTGTTTCTCACACCGATCGACCCTGGTTGATCAGGACGGGAGGAGCCAGAGCTGAGGCCAAGCAACAACCTTTCTTTTATTTTTATTTTTTTACATATAGCACGAATGGCTCTCAATCACCAGGAGATCCTCAGATTCATACTTTTACTTTTGAGCACAGTTGTGCCGGGGCAACGTTACTGTGGAACTGGGGAAATAGGAAGTGTATACAGATTGATGAATTCATAGCTGTGGATGTGATATTTTTGTAACATAGAAATAGTTGAATTAAAGATTAGAAAGCTGCTGAAACCCTATCATCAAAAGTAAAGGCGGCAAGTTTAGATGAAGAGGTACAAGATGGGGTGAAATGATGTCAGCCAGTATTTGATTGATGGCTACACAGTTTTTTGTTTTTTTCTGCGCATACTCAGATGGAAATCAATAGCTCCACTCAACCGATGGAATTTGCCTTTTAGGAATTGGAATTGTTTGTGTCTGGGGAGCCCGACAGGTCTGCCTGTGAGCCAAACACTGCTGGACTTCAGATAAGGAGACATAATGAAGTCGTGTCAGCGTGTGACACAGGCTCAATCACAGCGTCTGCTCGGAACGGTTGGAAGATGAATGAAAATGTGGTCACTGATCTGTGTCCAGACATTATGTTAACAGTACATCTCAATCTATGTGCTCAACTGGTGCCACGCAAGCTACGTTTTTTTTTCACAATAACATGCCGAAATACAGTACAGTGCCATAGTTACAGCTTTAAAGGATTGTTGAAGAAGTAATAATTTGCATCAAATTTTCTTTGTATACAAATACACATGTTTGATATCTATATATATAAATATATATATATATTTCAGTCATTTTTCTACAGAGACTTTAACATTTAAAGAGATGATATTTTTGATACTGTGTTGGATGACAGAGGTATTTTGACGAAAGCCGACATTCCCTCGAGGTACGTGTTGTTCGGCAGGGCTCAGCGGGATGATGTATTCATACATAGCAACAGGAGGGTGTTTGTATGGATGAAAAACAAGTGCTTCAGTAATCACCCTTCAAGAAACTTTACAGAATGGGCTGCATTGTGAGAAAGCAAATGTAAGGCGCAGAAGATGAATGGCGTAAACCAAATACCTAGTTGTGCTTTATCAGACAGGAGGCGTGGGGCTGAATGAATGCACGGCTGACACTTCACTTTGTCCTGCTATCACTGTGTTTTTCTATGCATTTCTGTGGAGAGGCTGTCTGTTGGTGGCTCCAACATGCAGGCTGCTCTGCTAACCATAACACAGAGTTAAGGAGTACTCCCTCTCATTTCCTCATTTGAAGCGGTTATTTTCGTAGCCGCTATAAACCCGACAAATGTCCCGTTTATCACGTTGCTTTCGGCCCATTATTCATTGTTAGCTAAATGATGATAGTATTGACGTTTAGTAATATAGCACTTATCAAAAACAGAGATTATGGAGTGCTTTACAAGTAAATAAAAGGGAAGAATAGGTGAAAACATTTTAATAGGCCATTTTAGATCAAAAACACGGCCTGTCTCCATATGCTGACTGGAGGAACCACACTTGTAAACTCCACCTCTTTGTTCTCACTGGACACAGAGACTGAATTCATGAACAAACTTCAATCAGAATATGTTTTGAAGATGATCGGAAGTTCTCAAAAAGCTGTCGGTGATATTTTGTTGTGTGTGTCCACAAACTGGTGGAAAATAACTTGTGAGAAGTAAACACTTTACACTTAATGTCGCTGTGTCTGTGTGTATTTTATGGACTAAACAACAACTTCCAAATGCAGAAAGGGTTGATTTTGTGTCTGTGTTATTCATTATAAGCTATGCTCTTGCAAATTAATCTTTTAGTGTCAAGACTCTGTGAACTGGGAGTCAAACAGAGGCAATTAAAAACAGGCTGCAAGAGCATCGCCCTTAATCAAAGTAGCCAAGAACCAGCTTGAGCAAAACAGTTCGGAAAGAGAAATACATTTAATGGCACCAGCAGCTGCATCAGTTAATTGAAGATTAGTGTGATGAGATATCAGGCTGGCAGTGCTAAAGGCCATCGCACATTCTAATGAATTCTTAGCAGCTTGTCATGGTCATGCGCGGTGTAACGCGGGCCGAACCCAGCAGCTCAATGCTTCAGAAATACAGGACAGGGTCACAGGAAGAGGGCAGCGGTGGCGGTCTTGAGACGGGAACATCACGAAAACATGTTTAACTCACTGCCTTGGTACCTTCAAGCAAAGCAGCCAATTCTAAAGTAAAATGGTAGAAGAGGACAGCACGGGGCAACAAGTAAAAAACTGAATGTTTTACCACTTTAACATAGGAGGCATTATCAATGACATTATTTCAATGTAAGCAGTATACACTTACTCAGCAGTACTTACTGAAGCTTATATTCGTAACATAATGAATGTATTAGTGATATACTAGTAATATTCTGAATGAACTACGTTGACGAATCATGAGTCAGTGGCCTGTTCAAGGCCTCATTTGATTTCAGCGGTAGAATGTAACTGAAGCACTTTAAGAACAGTTTTGATGTTATTGTACTTAACTTGAGTATCATACTTTGAAGATCAACATCTTGCATACAAAACACATGATGCATTGTTAGAGATAAACTAGCCTACACTGTACATAAGTATAGTTTTAGAAATAATAATGACACTAATAATACTCCAGTGGAACACAACTGTGCTTGTTTATGTGTTTAATTATGTTTTATGTTCATGTCTGTGTGTGTTCTGTCGTTCCCCCTGGCTGGAAAACAAACGTTCTCCTTGGGGACATTAAAGTTCGAGTTGAAAGTTGCAATAGAGTACATTTTGCTGCTGTATCTTCAGTACAGTAAGTAAAATCACGAATGCAAGACTTGTAACCGAGTATATCAACATTTACATAATGCATAATTTTCAGGGCTGCTAACAGTTATTTTCATGATTTGATTTACTGAAAAATCTATGTTCTATATATATATATATACATTTTTTTTTTTTTGCTTTAAAAAATGACCGATTTATCGAAATAGATGGCGGAAGTTTCTGATAATCACTAATCACTAATTGTTTCAGCTCTTCAACTATTACTCTTGAAATAAACATCTCAGTGCCTATTTCCCCAGAGCCTATTTGCTGTAAGGTGTGCTGTGTTATGCTCTAGTTCTTTGTCACTACCAACATTAATTATATTGTTATATATTATTTAATAATTAATTTAAAAAAATGAACAAAGTCCGCATTGGCTTTACCAGACGAAGGTCCTTACATTCGGCTGCCAGCATCTGCCGGAATGCCACCTTTCCAAGGGCAAAGACAGGGTGCGCGTGTTTTAATGAACCGCTCAGTCGGATAACGAACGTGTCGGCAGCACAATGGAAGAGCGGTAACGCAAACCCCGCCCAGGCGAACTGTTCTCGTAATGCACAACATGTTGCCGCTCTGTCGGTCACGTGACCGGGAAGGAAAAAAAGGAAAGTAGGAAGCGAGATAAAGGGGGGAAAAAAAAATAAAAATAAACAACGAAGCGATTAGCTGCCCGACAAGAGGAGGCGCCTTTATACCCGCAGGTAACACATAACGTTAGCTAGCTGACATGATACTGTAACCTACAGCCGTGAGTGCTAGCTAGTGCTCAGCTCATAATGCTGACGATAGACGCTCATTTGCATTCGCTGTGTGCGTGAGGCTAGTTGGCACAGAGACTCTATACATGTACAGTTGTGTCTCTGTGTTGCTGACACTGTGAAAAAATCCCGAGAGGAATTCCCGCAAAGTGCTGATGTGTCAAAAGCTTGTGACCGACACCGCTTGAGACTGAATCATCCGTCCAGAGCTGGAAAAAAAAGACACGGCTCATGTTAGCCGCTCATGTCTGAGACAAACTGGACGTGGACCTCTCACTTGGCCATCTTTTCCCACTCGGACTTTGTTAAACAAAAAACAACAAAAAAACAGCAAGACTACGACCTGGTTAACTGGCTGTAGTGGGGAGAAAGAGGAAACAAAGTGAGTGTAACGTCTTTTTGTCTTCCCCAGCCTTCCTTTGGAAAGAGTAAAGGAGACAAAAGAAGATGGAGACATGTTGAACTATTATCTCCATGTGTGATGGGAGGACGGCGGTGGATGGCAGCTCGGTATGAGATAAGCACGTAAGTAAAACGTACTTTAAATGTGTGGTTTATTCACAGCACGTTCAAGAACAACGCGGAATTAAAAAAGCTACGAGACAAACAGATTCGTTTTGTGATTAGTGAAGTTCCGCCGGTGTCCAGCCCTAACAGATTAGAATTGGATAAGTTGTTTACAGGGAGGGAAGGTCTGAGCCTTTACAGTGAAACATGTGATTACACAGCATGTAACCCAGCTGTGTTGTATAAATCTGCACTGGGTCAAGCTGAAGCAGTATTTCTACTATACTACTACCTGATAGATAGATAGATGGAGTGAAGGGTGTGTGGGTGTGGGTGTGAGACGCCATGAGGACTGGCAGGATGACTCATTCGGGAAAAACACTCAAACACCTGACACTGCTCCTCTTTTCTTTTTTAACAAGAGCAGAGCAAACAGACTGTTTGCCTAGGGAACATTCAAAATCTCACTTCCTGTTTGTTATACTACCATGTCAATAAACTAAAAGGATGCAGTCAGGTAGCACTGAGAGCAAAGCGTCTGCAGCTTTTCCTTTTTGGCAAAATGTATTTTTAAACTTGGGGATGACCTCGGTCTTTGCCATGCTCTTTAGGTAAGAACTTTTAGGTAAGAACTCATCCGCTGAAGAAGAGGAAGAGGAGGAGGGGGCGAGAAGATGAAGCTGAACGAACGCAGCGTGGCGCACTACGCCACCTGCGACTCGCCGCCGGACAAGACGGGCTTCCTGTTCAAAAAGGGCGAGCGCAACACAGCGTACCACCGCCGCTGGTTTGTGCTGAAGGGCAACATGCTCTTCTACTTCGAGGAGCGCGACGGCCGCGAGCCCATCGGCGTCATCGTCCTCGAGGGGTGCACCGTGGAGCTGTGCGAGTCGGCCGAGGAGTTTGCCTTCGCCGTCAAGTTCGACTGTGCCAAGGCGCGCATCTACAAGATGGCTGCGGAGAGCCAGGCCGCCATGGAGTCATGGGTGAAGGCGTTGTCGCGGGCCTCCTTCGAATACATGCGGCTGGTGGTGAAGGAGCTGGAGAGGCAGCTGGAGGAGATCCAGGAGGCTGCGGGCGGCGGCTGTGTCGGGGCTGGATTTGGAGGCCTTCAGGGCAGACCCAAGTCCTCCAGGCAAAACCAGGTGGTGCGCTCCAGGTCCGGGGCGTCGTCCTCTTCGTCGTCCTCCTCTTCCTTGTCGTCATCGTCATCGAGTGCCCCGACCACGGCAGGCCCCCTCGCCGCTCTAAAGAGCCTCCAGGACGAGGTGCAGCTCATCTCCGATTGTTCCAAGGTGAACGGAGTCGCGTGGAGCAAACCACCTGTCTCCTCGGCTAATGGCTTCGTCGAGGGGGCGTCCTGTGTGGCCTGGGAGTCCTGCACGGACTCCGGGAACAACGCTGGGATCGGCGACGGTCCCAACGGGGTCAGGGCTCCACCGGTGCCCCCCAGGAGAAGAGGAGCGTCTCTGGAAAGCCCCGTCTGCCCCGGCACCGGCTGCTTCTCCAAACTCCACGACTGGTACGGCAGAGAGGTGGAGGAGCTGAGAGTGCAGTGGCTGCAGAGCCAGTGAACTAATGGAGGGGGATTATCTCTCTTTTTATTTTTATCATTCCTTTCTGATCATTCTGCAATGTTACAGCCCTCTGAGCCCAACAGACGGGTGACAAAACGCAGTCTTATCACCCATCAAAAACAGACAAATGAAAACCGATTGATTTCAGATCTTGTCTGGCACAGGGGAACCAGTCTGTCTTAAACATCCACACTATCTATCCATTGTACAATCCAAGACATTTGAAAGAACTAAATCTCCTCTTTTCCACAGTTTTTGAGTGTCATTTGCCAAGAACAGCTAAAAAAAAAAAAGTCATGGACACAGTATTTAAAATGCTAATCATTTATTAAAAGCATCTGTCTTTTTAACAAGATGCTAAACAGATTGTCCTTGTACAAACAATTCAGAAGAATACGCGTTTCTGTTAATATATTGCCAATGTTAATTTCTTCTGCCCTTCTAGCTTCCAAATATTCCAAATATGTGCAATTGTTTTTCGGGTCCGTTTTATTTAAAGCAGTAGCAGCCTCAATTTTCCACTGAATAGGTAAACATGCAAATTACGGTGCTCAGCATCTGAAGAATGCCAAAAAACTAAAATCACCACATTTAAGTATTTTTCTGATTCCAGCACGGGTGTTTTTGTTTTATGTAAATGAAATAAAGAAGGCCACGTGAACAACGATCTAAAGACAAAACAAACTCGCATGGATCAGGTTGCTCTGGTGACGCATTGTCCACCCCATACACAGGTGAAGGTAGCGGTGTGATTCACGATGAAGTAAAGGAACAGCCATCAGGAAGCCGTTTGTACCATTGACGATATTCTCACAGTCTAACATACGGGCAGTAGGACAATGAAAATCTCTCGAGGTAAAGGCAGGTGTCCTGTGGTGTCCTGTGACTTCCTGTACACTGGGGATAAGAGGTGTTTTTTTTTGGGGTGCACTAGTTCAGATTCTCCTAACTGGGCACATCTCACCCCAGCGACCTTGTGGCTGCTCTGGTCCGCGGTGGAAGCTGGATGTCTCGCTCGGAGCTCCACGCTGGTATTTTTAGCCCTCGTTAGCCGGCGGCCAGATGTTGCTGTGTCATAAGAGCGCTCATCACTTAGTTCTCTTCTGACTCTCGCATCTCGTAAAAAGGAGAACCTTGAACTCGTCGAGCCGTAACGCTTGTCGTTTGTGAGTCTCTGATGAATTCCAGCGCACTGTTCGGTCGTCACGGCTGATTAACGTGAATGTTACTGAGTGAGCGGATCAGTTTGAGGCCTTTACTGCATGTGAACATCTACCCCCTTTGATTTAAGTATACACATTTCACTATTCCATGTTGGAACATTAACGCCTTTTTAAAATGATTTCTCGCACTGTGTTACTATACTGCTTATTATTCTGTTTTTTTATGTGCCTTATGTTATCTTTATAACTTTGTTATTGCACTTGCAACCATTCCCACAGGCCTATAGCAATGAAAGTGTTACTGAATTCCTTTCCTTCCTTCCTTCCTGACAATGGCTCTGTTCCTTCAGCCTGCATCATTGCACAGCGCTATCATTACTGTTATACACGCGGCTTGTACGGAAACAATTGTGGGAAGAAGTGATACAGTGTGGATTGTGTGTTATTTGTCGAGGCGGCATGACATGTATTCACTAAAATGATTGTTGTTGTGCCAATTGTATTTTTCCAGAGGACCATCAGCGTAATTACAGATGATAATGGTCCATTGTTTTTAACAATAATATGTAAAGGAATTTGTGAATGTGTCAAATTAACCACATGAATGATAATCTTAAATCAAGAGTGCCAAATGAGGAATGCAACCTGAATGCACAAATCAAAGCAAATCGTCTTTCGTCGATTGACTTCCACGATTGTAGTCCAGTGTTTCAGTGTTATCGTACACGATGTATGAATTGTTTTAAATGACCATTAATATTTAACACATTGTCCTAAAATGGTACCCTGGCATGATGTTTGTTATTAAAGCATTCGCTGTAAACCACCTAATAAACCGCGTTAACATGTTATGAACAGTGTTTATGGTATTTCATGATATCTGCTGATGTGGGTACTTGACTTAAATTTTATTTATGGTAAAGTTGCTGCGGCTAAGTCATTATGTATTTTTCTTTCTTCATTATACAGTACTTTATAGAGCCGAGTACAGTATGATGGGTGGCAGTGTAGGAAGTTCTCAGATCTTTAACGTAAGTATCAATACGACAGTTTTAAAATACTTTATTACGAGTAAAAGTCCTGCATTCAAAAACGTACTTTAGTAAAAGTGCTATTATCAAAATATACTTACTGATAAAGTAGTAGTCATTATGCAGAACAGACAATTTCTGAATATTACTCGATTATAATTATTTCCCATTGATTGTACATGTATAAACGCACTTATTCACATTTTATTCCGTTTCTGCCAGTAGCCTAGATCCCCATAACAGCTGCACGCTGTTCCTTTAAGTCCTGCGCTTGGGTAATGTTCTCACATTCCACCAGTGATGATGGGTCTCCTGAGTTCACGCAAGGCATCATCAAACCACACACATTATTGCTGCTATTCAGCCCAAGTCTCCCCAGGTGGCGCTGCGCTGAACAACTTTAAACGGCAGTCTTAAATCTTTTGACTTCGAATGAAATCAACGAGTGCATTACACCCGGCGGGACAAGTGAACCGTCTGTTTGAGATGTACCAGCAGGACTTTGAGACTCCAGAGAAGGAAAATTATACATTTTTAATATGTGTTTTAATTTCCGCCTGTTCTTTAAAGACCAGAAATAGGCGACGGGAGATACATGTGACTCTTCAGGTCGTGTCCTTGCAGTAAAGCAGACTGTGGTGTGGTGAGGCGGCAGCAACCAGTGTCGCACCACCTGCGGTTAAGTTGCATTCAAATGTATTGTATCTGAGCGTGGACAGCTCGTGCATCTTTCACATACTGTACTGTGCTTGACCAGAGGGCTGCTGTCTGACTGCAGAGAGCGCCAAACTTCACAGAACGGGGAAGCTACTTCCTGTCTGGAAATTTCGACATAAAAGCACATGTTTAAATACTGACCACTCAAAAAGAGACTGAAAAGTGCCTCACGGTCATTTTGGAGGCTTTAGTTTGTGGTTGCTGAACTCTATTGCATTATAAAGAGGGGTATTTCTGTTATTCACCCTCACTGACACAAATGAGGTGGAATAAATGATAGAAACGCTTTGCATTATAATGCAATACAGCTTTTTATACCGTTTAACGTTACAGTAATTAAGGTATTCTTCAGGACTGCATTAGTTGTAGCTAGGTGTACCTAATAAACTGTCAACTGAGTGTGAATATTTGACATCAAGGGTGTATTCATTGTTTTGCACACACTTATCATTAGCTTCTATATTTAAGAATTAAGCTGAATATGCATTCCCCCCCCCCACACACACACACACACACACACACACAGCAATTTACTTATTTATATATTTACTTGTAGCCCTCTGTGAATAGGTGGGTTTACATAACACGGAAATGTTCCCAGATAATTTTCCAAAAGAAATTTAATTTATAAATGGTCTGTAAAATCAATCTGATCTTATCAGAATGTACAATGTGGTGAAAAGTCATATTAAGATTTGTATGAAACGAAATTGTCACAAACACGGGGTCAATAGGTAGGGATTTAATGTAATTAATTACATTTATGTTTATGTGCATTTAATACATTGTTAGAGAGTACATTTAACCACCCAGTTGGATCAGTAGAATGCTGCTAACAGTTTACTGCATGACTAATAATAACAGAAAAGTGTGATGTATAAAAATCACGCATTTTGAGTAGTATTACTTCTATCCTTAAGCAGGCCTACATTTGCCTGAATAGCTTCAAGTTTGAATGCAGAACTTTTACTTTAAACAGACAATTTTTATTGTGGTATTTACTCAGCACTGGAATGTAAGTAGGCCTACATCTACTCAAGTACTGACCCTAACCCTACAGTTTTGAGGTATTTGTACTTTGTTTTAGTTTTTCCATTTTATGCCACTTTATACTCTTACTCCACTACAATTTTTAAGCCAATATTATACTTTTTACCTCCTTATATACAGCACATACTTGCAGATACAGATTATTAATACTAAAATATATATCTTGACTTATGATGTATTATTACAGGGTAAACTACTAAAACTAAAAAGAAGTAGCCCCACCTTTTACAAGCTACAACTTAAGTGATGTTTACACACCAATGCATATCTAGTTATGATCCAGTAATATAATACACATTATTCTGACATGGACCATTCTGCATAATGACACATTTTATTTTGGTAGGCCATTTTAAGAACTTGTGCTTTTACTTATGTGAGATTTTGAATACAGGCTTTTTACTTTTCACTGATTTGTTTTTATTGTGCTTTTGCTAGGTCTACTTTCAGAGTATCTAAATACTTCCTCCACCAGAGGTCGTTTGTGCACAGAAGACCGGGCCCCCAAGTGTGTTATTCAAACCTTGGTCACTGGTGCTTTTTGCGTATTTAACGCAGGCAAGCGTGCATCTCTTATTCTGAAAAAAATAGAGTCGGAAGCGTTGTCGTGAATTTACTCCGATTCGGCACGAGCTTGACACAGCTGGACCGCGGCACATTTTGTTTGACAGCGGAAATGAGGAGTCGCCACTTTTTTACGCGTCAAGTCCGTGGCTGAAAGTTTTCTTTCCTCTTTTTTTTGTTTGTTTGTTTGTTGAGGAGGAACCGTCGCGTGCACACTCACTATGAGAGAGAAAGCGAGCCGACTTCTTAACATGCAGCTTTTCCCCCGAGGTCCAGTTTCCTGTTGCTCCTCAACGGCATCGTTTTGAGTTACTTTAGTTTCTCAACACATTTCCGTTATGCGAAGTCCAACTTGTTGGTTAGTCGTCGTGCTGCGGTGGGTGCCCGTCCGAGATAACGGAGAACGTGAGTATGTTTTGAGGACTATCGGCTTCCATTACTGTCTCTTCTTAAAGTGCCTTTACCACCACTAAACTCTTAACCACATGGGGGATAATCCCAAAAAATGACGAACCGCACCAGCAGTGTGGACATATTTAGCTTCCGTCCAAAATGTGCACTTTTTCCTTCACCAATAATCGTGGAAAAGAGGGGCTCGTTTTAAATTTAAAGGGCTCTGCCTCTCTTCGGCTCTGGGTCGGGGGTCCTGGCGCAGACTTTTTAGCCCCAAAAAAAGAGTTTTATACTAGAAATAGAGTCCTGTCAGACCGCCGAGCAGGGATTAGTTTCAGCAGGGATAGCTGGCACAAAATATGTTTATAACACGTGCTTTTGGTATTTTAAGTAAAGTTTTTGTGACATTTTCAACATTATTTGATGCGATGTTCTCCATGATGATGTCGCAATGCCTATAACCTATTATGATGCATGTTAATAGGTCGAACACTTAAAAAGGACACTTAACTGTCCAACCAATTAAAAACCAACACATTTATTAATGTGCACTTGAAATGGGAACACACGTCATTGTGTGTTGCTTGAGCGTGAGTGTGCGCGTGCTCAGGTCAGTCACTGCAGGATGGAGAACAGGAGGAAGTGGGGAGCACTGACTGCGTTTCACAATCCAGTGTAGTGTAGCAGTAAATTAACACAGTTAAGTGTGTGTGTGTGTGTGTGTGTGTGTGCGTGTGCGTGTGTGAGTGAGTGGAGATGAAGACAGATTTGTGTACAGGAGGATATTCCTTCAAAGTAAGAGGCGGCCTCTGCCTCTGTGTTTGCTTCGACATTCTGATGCAACAGGTGTGAAGTTGTGGTGGTTTCCAAACTTTTCTGACCGAAATAGATGAACAGTGAGTAGGAGCACTGGATATTGATACAATCTTACAATCCTTTGAAGTTTTGTACTTAAATACACATTTTAGGCACTTTACTTTTACTATTTTCCAGTTTATGCCGCTTTATATTTCCACTCCATAATAAGCTCCACTGTGACCACCTGAAACATTAGAGTTCTGCTTACACGTTAATGCATCAATAATGATAATAATATAACGCTTTTAAAAGTCACAAAGTACTCACTATGAGGAATAGCAAGTACATTTAGCTGATAATACTTATTTATGTAAACATTTTGACTGCTGGACTTGTAAAAACATGTTTTTTTACACTGTTGTATCACTACTTTTACGTAAGTAAATCTGGGCGCTACTACCACCACATATCACGATGTCCATACACAGTGTCTCTCCCAAAGGTCAAAATGATACTTGGGGAGGGCTTCCTCCATCTGCCAGCCTGTTTCCATTACAATAATACAACAGGCCGAGAGAGCCAGAGCGTTGTCAAAAATAATAAATCCGATGGTAGCTGACTGACTAGCATGGCTAACCGTTGGATGAGCTCTGGTTTTGTAACACAGGCAGTTGGCAACATAGCCGGTGGTACCAGTTCTTTGGGCTGCTGTACGTACAGTGTTGTACTGTTGGTTTGACTGTTCTCTTATTAGGAACAAGAGCAGATATTAATGTACAGTACACGTATGCTTTTCCTTGAGAAATGTTTTGGGAATAGACCCCGAACTGAATTCATTAATCACTGCTATTCTTAAAATGTGTCAAAATATATTTGGGCAGCCAGTTATTAGACTTTGGTGGGCCATACATATTGTGATATAGTACAATATTTTAAAAAAACAACTAATTTTCACACTATTTATTGATAAAATAATGATGAAGGAATGTCCTGTATCATAATGCCAGGCCTTCTTTGAATTGTACGTCATCTTAAGATGTATGAAAACACATTTTCAGGCTACATATTTATATTTGCAGTACTTCCAGAACTTGCTGAGGTCTACACGTTGTTGATTCAGTCCTTTTTTAAATGTGACAGTTATCACACCTTGAGTCACTGAAGCACAAGAAAAGTGCCTCTATGGTGGAGAAGTATCGCCCGCTCGACTGCTCATCATATTTTCCACGGCAGACGGGCTGAAGTCTGTCAACCGCACAGAAAGGTTGACTATATAATTTAAAGGTTCGGCGCAGTTCCACATCTGTAATTGGCGTTTACAGCTGCAAAAGTTTCTGATGAATTTCAGAAAAAGGTGTTTTGTAAACACCGTTTACTTACACCACAGACTTCCTTTCGGACAGTTGCATATTTTGGGTCTGTCTTCACTTCTCTTTTGCTCAGTGTGGTGTGGACAAGAGCAGTTCTAACACAGCTACATTTATACAGTAAAACCTAATGACTGCAACCACACAATGTTGATCACAATCATTTTACGACCTTTCAGGTCTGATGACCACGTGAATACAAAATCCGGCTTTACATTTTCAGCGTTGAAAAATCTTGGACTCTCCCCTCAACATGACTTTAATGAGATTTTACACGACATGACATGATTACTCGGCCGGGGATTTTGTCCACCACAACACAATATTGTCTGGGTTTCTCTATGAGACATCTTTCATTGAAAGAAAAAAAACCTGTAGCTTCTTGGAAATGAGACATTCTTGAAGCATTGTGCACATTTGTTTTGCGTACATGTGTCGATGCGGTCGTAGAAGTGAAGTGCAAAAAGCAGTAGTGGACTCCGCAGTGAGCTGTCAGCCACGGACTAGACAATGAGATGAGCTCTTTTGTTCTTCACTCATCGGGTTCTAAGAAATCCACCGAGACCACGAGAGAGGAATGACCCACAGCAGCCCTGTGGGGAGAGGAGAGGAGAGGAGAGGACTGAATGGGATGGCGAAAGAGGGAATGAGGAAGAGGGGGAACCGTGGGAGATAAATTGGCTGATGGACAGGAGTAGAAATCTGCAAAATAGAATGATGGAGAAAGACGGAAGAAGCAAATTAGGGCAGAAAATGGAAGAACAGGAAAGCACTTTTCTGGTGTCAATAGAATAAAAGTTGGTGTGTGTGGCCACCCAAACAGCTAAACTTAAATATCTCCGACTTATTTGTGGACCACAAACACACACACACACACACAAAAGGCATACGAGTTAAGTTCTTGCGTGTGTGTATGCATTTGTTCAAGCATTTTTGGGGGGTTGGGGGGGCGGACACACTCGTGCGTGCCGGTGTGTTTTTTTTCCAAAGCAGCAATAATTAGAGACTGTGTATTTGCCTGTGTTTACCCCCCCCCCCCCAAATGTGCCCCGGCTCTTGCTGTTGGAAGAATGTTGATTATAGGCCAGATTTAGCTTCAGTTGCAATTCGTTAGAAAGTGTGTGTGTGTGTGTGTGTGCGTGTGCGTGTGTGCGCGCGCGCGCACACACAGTTAGGACATAGGATGGGGTCAAGAGTTTGGCTTTTGTCAAGCTTAAGAAAAGAAACACACCAGGAATGTTTGCTTTTTTTAGTCATGAGAAGTTTCAAGAGTGCATACCACGATGGGTCCTTTCATGTTGTTGCTTATCAGCAGCTATATTGATGAAAGATTCATCGTTTCAGTTGTTTTTTGAGTAAAAAAAGCTAAATATACTTCTCAAATATGAGGATGTCTTGCAATTCTGTGTTAAATGTGACAGTAAATTAAAAATCGTTTGCACACTGGAGACGGCATCGTGGTCACATTTAAAAAAAAAAAAAAAAAAAATCTTACATAAAGCAAACAATGAATCGATTGAGAAAGCAATCAGCAGACTGCTAGATAATCATCGTTAGTTGCAGCCCTACAGTACCAGCACGCAAATAGTTATTTTTGTGTTTGTTCCTCTGCGTGTTTCATGTCTAAGTTGAAGTGAAATGAGGAACACGCTTTCTCACAAAACACACAATCTGCATCGTGTCGTGTTCACTTCCAACACAAGCAGTATGCCGTCACTCGCAGAGATGAAAACGGGATTGTTGGGGAAAACTAAGACCCAATATTCCAATGTGGAAAATTCTGTAACTCCTGAATTAGCCTTCCGAGAAGTCACATGGCTGCAGATGATCCGCGTCCATGTGAAGGAGCCAGTTACCACCCACA
>NW_022280047.1:2471169-2479703 GCF_004355925.1 Anarrhichthys ocellatus
GCTCAGACACCTCTTTGTGTGTGTGTGTGTGTGTGTGTGCGTGTGTGTGTGTGTGTGTGAACACAGTGGTGTGTGTGAGAGCTGATACCAAGCTCTTGAGATATAAATAGGACTTCCCTGCAACAAGGCTCCCACCAGCCGCACTGATAGTTCTCTGTGCGTTGTGAAAGCCTCAGTCAATGTGTGTCTTTGTAGATTTATATTTCTTGGTTTTGCACAGAAATGAATGCCATCGCTCTTATTTTTTTTAAATCTTAACGTTGTGGCGGTTATGTTTGTGTTGGTCTTGGCAGTGTGTGTATTTCAAAAGACGGTGCTGGTTTTAAGGAATTAGCATCTTGGCTCTGCTCCCAATAGGCCAAAGCCAGGACACCGTTTACCAGCCACCGCAGAAATACTGCCGTGAACGGCATCACACGCTCATCCCCCAACGTGTCCAGAGGTTGATCCAAGGTTGTGTTAAAAATCAACTCGGTGAGCCGACACGAGTCATGAGGTTACTCGCGCTGATGAGATCAATTCACGTGTCTTGTTTCATGCATCCTGTTTCCTTCCTGCTCGCTTAAAAATCAGCTTTAGGCAGTCAGTTAAATTATTATTTTTAACCACTTCTGGTGTCAGGAGCAGCAAAGTGTTGAGGCACGGTAAGAACTGTGGGACACATTTTTGTTATATTGTGTCCTGACCTTGTATAGGGCTGATTTTTACCCAATCTAGGTCTTAACATTGCCTCTTCAATCTATTTGAGAAGCTGGAAGCAGCGAGTGTTTGGATTTTTTGCTTGGAAAAAGTAGTTGCTGATCAATCATCTGTTGATTGACCAATCGATTAATCGACGATTTGGGAGAAGTCGTGTCAGAGGTGCAGATAAGGAGACGGCACTAGTCTTTCTGAATGTCAGCTGTCACAAGCCGCTGTCCTGGCAGGCTATTTATTTCTATCACTTGCTCGACTCGCTCTTCTCTCTAACAATAGCAGATGACTACTTAAGTGTTGTAGATGTCACTGTCTCATTGCTATAACAGCAGTTTCAGCTGCAGCCTCTGTACTTATAGTCACAGGTGGGACACACACACCTGTGGCATTTGTTTGGTTTCACTTTTTTATTTTTTATTCTAGCACACAAACCTGCGATCGATGTCGACATTAGTTGCTCAGGACGCTGCAGCAAAAGTGTGTGCGTGTGTGTGTGCGTGCGAAGAATGTAGTCATTGAGGAAGAGGATGGGGAAGAGGTGAGGAAGACAAAGAAACAAGGGAATTCAAGAACTTTGACTCTATTGTGCAGGAATGTTTTCAATTTGCAACTTAGTTTTGTTTGAATTGGCCTATTTTGGTCTGTCATCCCCTGCTGAACGCTGTCTAGCAAAACAATAATACGATAACAAAGCGCCATGTTGAGGTTAGAGGTCCTGGGTAAGAACAAAGAAAGGAGACTCACAACTGTAGTAGTCTTTTTGTTTTCCCTCACAACGTGAACGTCATGGTATACGTAGAGGAAGCACGACTCTGGAGATCCTCATAGCGGAGGACAGAGGGGATGAAAAGAAAGGGAAAAGCATGGGAACGGAGACGGCCGAGAGGAAATGTGTGTGTGCGTGATCTGTAGTCAGTCAGTCAGTCAGTCAGTGCTGAGTCATCGCTGGGCTGGCCGGGCAGATAGAAACCGGCTTCTGGGGGGGGGGCCAGCTGGAGGGGCACGACGGGGCACGCACTGAGCATGCTCTGAAAAGTACAGGAAGGGAATTGGTTGTTGTGACAGGACGCATCCAGGAACTGTAGTGACGCAATATTTCACGGTGCCAGGTTTTCACTGACGCACGTGTCCCCCTGGTATGTTTGATGATACCAATGAAAATAAAATGTAGCGGGCTCGTTGCGTGACACGATCTCACGATTTCGCGGCTCTCCTTCTCTGAATGTCGTCATTTAGGACGCTGAGAGGAAGAGAGAGATGGCAGCCGAGAGATAACGAGACATGTTGCTCCATGTTTGGCCAGACCACATCGAGCACCCCCCCCCCTTCTATTTCTTGTGGTTTTCTGTGATCTGTTAGACCACAGTCTTTGACTGTGCCACACACACACACTTGTAGGCACGCACACACTCATACTTCCTGTATTTAGAAAAGATCCTTCTGTGCTGCACTGGAGGACGATGGTATGTATGTATGCCACATGTTGTACTTTGAGAATCATAGACTCTTGTTAACTCTACTGCTGCTGTTACTTAACTGTTGCTCTTTTAGGGGAAGCATGGGTAAAAACATCTGTGTAGAAATGGCCTACACTTCTCATATAATGCACGGTGGGATATTTTAAAAAGATCCTCGGCTTCGTTAGACATCAAGTGTTTCACGGTGAGATATTCTACAACCAGCTTTTTGTTGAAATAGTCCACCATTACCACGTTACGCAACATATCGAACTGCAAAATCCCATTATGCTGTAGGTTCAAATCGGACAGAATTATTTCGTAAAAACACCTGTTGATAAAACTTCATTTAAGAATGTACAAAGATCGTTGTGTTTTGCTACATGACAGCCGTGTGAACGTCTCGCAACTCTGTGGCTGATTATATAATGTTGTATCATCCAGGGGCTGTCTGCATTAACCAAGAAGCTCTGCTGTTGCATCAGCTAAGGCCTGTTGTGGTTCTTTGAAAATCATCGGTGACTATGGGTTGAGCGTACTCGGGGGGTCAGCAAGGAAAACGCATGATAAAGGGCAGCGGTAGGGCTCTCATCCGTCTCATTGAATGCTTAGGAATGCATCCTGTTTCCTCTTTTCTGTGGGACTATGTGGTTAACTCCAAAACCACTGCTTCATTTCTCTGTAATTAAAAAAAAAAGTTAGTGAACTATGGTGGCTAGTCGAGGGCCTGTGCACTGCAGAAGAACTGTTGAACGTTGTTTTTTCTGATGATGGCAAAGTGGTGCTTTGACACTAAAATGAGGATGTTTTTATGTGACCATTGAGGGAATAATGTCCATATTATATTGAGCAAAACCTACAGGTATTTAGAAAGAAAGGAAAGCCTACTGAGATGAAACTAATCAGCATTCAGTGTGTCCGTATGCAGCAACAGAAGCAGAGAAGTGAAACAAAGCTCAGAACAGAGAATAAGAAGTGACAGAGGCCAAGCGGTCCAAGGCCGCCCAAGCACCACCACCTTAATGTATGCAAAGACCAAACAAAATAGAAAAATAGATGCTGATTATATAATCGCAGCGTCCATGCTTTGATTCCTGGAGGCCAGGATCTTTGTTGCATGTCATCCCTCCGCTCTCTCTCCCTTCATTTCCTGTCATATATATTTTTACAGTCTGCTCTCAAAGAAATGTCAGAAGTGGCCACAAAAAGATGTAGCAGTCAGAAAAAATGTATGACATTTTGGCAGTCGGCACGCAGTTAGACCGAACTGCCAGTTGGACGGAGAAGATGATCATTAAAAAAACATTTGTAAGCAGTTATGTCCTTCATGAGCAGCAGAGTTTGTTTTTTTTAGGGGTAAACAAGCGTGTTGTATCATCACCTGCTGCTTATGGAGTGAGAGCATGATCTGACCATAACTACGTCTAATACACAGAGCTCACTGTGGTACCAGCTTCATGTTCAAGTGATCACAGTCCATGTTATAACCCTGACATAGCTTCAGGGCTTCACAAAAACAAAAAAAGCAGAAGGAACACTGAAACAGGTCACAAACACACGGATGGCCAAGCAGGCAGTGTGGTTGATTGAGAAATTCTTGAACCATACTTCCTCAAGACGGGGCTTCATTCAGTGTCTGTCCAAAGGACCTATTGCTGTTTTCATTCATTTCAAATACTTCAGTCTCCGTCCTCCATATATCGGTGCAAATTGGAAGTGATTTGTCATTTTTATTATCTCTCCTCATTTTCTTATTTCTCTTACAGACAGCTGTCCTTTAATATTATGCACTTGCAGTGTTTTTGCTCTTTATTCAATTGACTGTTTCTCCGCAAATTGGAACAGTTACCAGTTGTCCTTTGAGTGAACTGCGGCCGCCCTTATCTATTCAGATATTTTCTGACTGGTTGATTGCCAGAGATTCTTTGCAGGCCCACGTAATCCAATTTTGGCTGTTTGAGATTGAGCACAGATACAAATCTGACTTTTGGCTGTCCTTACTGTGTTTGAACTGTTTCAAACTTTCTAGTAGTTCAAAGAAATGCTCCGACTGTTTAGCCAGTGCTCCAGTTCTTGCACAACACTCCGCATTATCTTGATTTGCCTCTAATTGCATTTCCATATCTCTCCTCTGTTTGTCCCTCAATCATCTTTTTTTCTGCTTCTTTGCTCTCCACCGTCCATCTCTCCACTCTTGTCTCCAAATCAACCCCTTGACCCCCGCCTCCTCTCCCACCATCCATTTCCTCTTCTTTTTCTATCTCTCTTCAACCTTCTTTGTCTCGCAGCAGTGATTCTCAGCCGCTCTGGTTACTGCAATGAATGGTAACACTATCCATCCAGCCAACACCACCACCACCACAACAGCAGCAGGGGGAGGGGGCCCAGGCGTGGCGGCGCCCCCGAGAGGCTGGAGGGAATTCTGCGAACTGCACGCCATCGCCACAGCCCGGCAGCTGGCCGGACACTACCGGAGCTTCGCCAGAGAGCGGCCGCAACATGACGCGCTCCCACCGGAGACCTTCTCCAAGCAGTTCATTGACCTCTTCCAGCAGCACTTTTGCTGCGAGGTCGACAAAGATGGCCCTCTGCTCGGCCAGACCACATGCTCCAGTTCTTCCGGTAGCGCTCCAGTGGCCCCTCCTCTCCAATCACAGGCCGTGATCGGTCGATTGCGGATCCCGTCTTCGTCCGGGGTGCAGGACTACCGTGAGGCGGGCCGGCCGAGTGGAGGTGCTGCTCTGTTCGCTGTGGTGTCACCAAAAGTGGAGCCGGCGGCGGTGAGTCAGGAACGGGAGCAGCCGCTGCGGTGCGCCGCGGGTAACTCCTTATCAGGACACCCGGTGGTGCTCAGAGGGTCAAATCGTAGCATAGGCAGCGGGTCGCTGCTGATTCGCAGCCGGAGCAACGAGGAGATCTCAGGCACCGACCGGCGTCAGGTGTCCGAACGGTACTCCTCGGACTCCTCGGCCTCTAACCCCGCACACGCTGACGTCACACACTTCTCCGTCAGTCAAATCCGGCAGACCGTAAGACGGCTTCTCAAGAAACGGCCCAGCACCCCCTCATCCCAGGACCTGCCTCCTAGCACCACCACCACCACTACCAATCCCCCAAACAATGATGACAGAGTGGGCGGGATTTCCTCCACAAACGAGGAAGTGTCTTCCTCTTCCTCCCGCTCCTCGTCTTGTCCGAACTCTGAAGCCTTGCCCACGGCCTCTTCACACATGTCTGTGGCTGGAGTAGCCTCTCACTTCCTGGGTCGCTTAAGTTGGTTACGCAGCGGAAGCATGAGGCAGAAGAGGTCAGCGGAGAGCGGCTGCTGTAAAGAGGGCCAACTGAGGTACTTGCTGGTGGAAGACGCCATCTCAGACACTCAGCCCCGCTGGCAACGCTGCCGCCTGCTGGTCAGGAGGATCAGGGACGCTCAAGTAGCAGGAAGAGGAAGAGGAGGAGCAGAGAGGTACCAGTTGGAGCTCTATGATCCCCCAAAGGTAGACACTTTGGCTCCTGCTTACATTTATACACACATATATCTTATTCAAACCAAGCAATTATTAGAAACATGTACACACTGCGGGTGTAATTGAGGTGACGCCCTATATGTCCATCATATATGTTTGATTTACCACCACACTTGAAATACACACTACCATGTGATAACTCATAAATGGTGTCTAAAAAGGCTGCACATTGGTCTCCCAGGGAGGAGAGAGGCAGTAAGCGCTGGCTCACTTCAGTGATGTCTGAAATGCATGTTGCACACATATAAATGTCTGAGTGTTGCTGTCGCTCTTCAAGTTTGTTTCGGTAGTTACATGTGTAGCATTAGCAGTTGGCTGCACATGCTATCATACTCTCATTCTTAGTTTGGTTGATAAGAAGTGTTTTATAACATCAAATGGTAAATGCTTCACTGGGTACATTTTCTGTGAGACTCTGCTTCATGCTAAACACCTTCAGGGACTAAATGGGCAGGAGTTTGTGATGGCAGGCACATTTGTGATTTGTAAACAACTGACACTTATATGATGTATTTGATATAATGTACATGACATAATATCAAACACTTTGACATCACATATTCAAAAAAAATAGTTAAAGATTATGGGAAATATACTTTTAGCGTTCTTTCCAAACGTGAGTCGGCGTAGAAGTATCACGACCATGCTCGGACAATTCTTCCAAGAAATAGGGCCTCCACATAAATCTACATTAGTCATGTTTTAGCTCCGACCCCATAGTTAATGCACAGACGTTAGAGTGGGATCCTATTAAAAATAATAATACAATAGTGGTATCTTCTCATGTAACTGTATAATAAGCAAAGCAAAAGTAATTTTGCACTGCAGCAACATTTGTTTTTTCTCGTCCGACTGTGGCTGCTGTATTTTTAAAAAGTTTTTCAGTATTGACATTAAGGAGAGTGTCAAAGCAAGTACCTATGAGCCTCATTATCACGTTTTTGATTAATACATTTGCGAATTAGTAAGATTTCCAACAATAATGTTTTTGTATCTTGTTATTACTTATTTGTTTGTTGTAGTTGGAGCATGCAGGTGTGTGTAACTGCAGGTGTACGTAGGTGACAATTCCTCGGTTCCTGTTCTTGGTAGAGCAGGTGTCTGCTTCAACAGGACTGAGTTTCACAAGAATGTGTGTTTGCAGTTCTTGCAAATGTTTCTAGAGCTTCTTCTCAGAAATCTACACGTCACTGAACCATTTAACAGCTGGCAGGTTCCTCAGCGTGTGTTTCATATCTGTGGAAGAAGACGGATACTTCTGTAGATCTGTTTGTGTTTCATCAATAAGATGGAAACCCACAGAAGCCTTTTTAAAGGGCCGGTTAATGTCAGGCTGCATCACAAATGCATGTGCGTACTCTAAAACAACTCGCACACAGAGGCACAAAGTCATTTCCTGTTTCTAGCTGTGTTAGTCACAGGGGGTTCCCCTCCCCCCCACCCTTTCAAATAATCTCTTTTCTTTGTTTGTTTTACAAAAACGATTTTTTTTTGCCACATCTAAGAAGCTCTTATTGCTGTACAGTTTGCCACATGACAAAACAAGACCAAAGATGTGATGACATTTAGCTTTGTCTCACAAAACTCTGTGTTTTATTGGTGGTTTTCATCACATCTTTGCCTCCAGTGATTGGTTTGTGTTTCGGCTGCAGAGTGTGCTGTGATGTTGAGCGGGCTTTGGGTGAAGAAGCCAAAGAGCATCACGTATGTTCTGGCCTTGCATGCAGAGTAGAGGGGTCACTGTTAGAACACCATTGTTTGTTTCACACTGATGACCTTTTAAGATGGGATCACGGATAGTTTACCCTTTTTAACCTAGTTAAAGAAGCTCGAGGAAGTGGAGTTGCGGTTCGTATGAGTGAAGATGGATTTGGTCTGTCTGTGCCTCACTGATTACTGTCACGCATTTTTTTTGTAATACAGTCATTTTCATTCCTTGATGTAGCACAGCGTTTGCCCTGTGTGGCATTTTTGTGCTCAATTACCTCAAAGAATCTGCAAAATGCATGTCTCCTTTTACTCTTTGGTGAGTAGATGTGCCTCCTACACTATTTCCTGTTTGTCTGGGGTTTGCTTCAGCCAGTCACAACATTTATTCGTATTACTTCAGGATTAGTACATCAACTCCACAATCAGAAAATATGAAATTGTCACATTTGGAATATATTTGCATTTTTAAGTTTCGGATCAAGAAAGATCAGCTTGCCCTCCCCTATCCCTGCTTGATGGCTCATCACAACACAGCAGAATGTGTTTTTTTTAAATATTTTTTATTGCATGTGCTTTGCTCTACACATGAGACCTCATGGCATACAACCCTGTAATAATTCCAGATGGGGCCAGCTGCAAGGCTGCATGTCCTTGCACACCCAGTCCCTCAAGAGCCCCAAACCAGTAATCAGATTGATTGAGTTGACTGCTGTCCTAGTCGCTGCCACCTACAGTATAGGGCCGCAGAGTTCAGTCTCCTCAGGGTGTGTGTGCGCAAGTGTGTGTGTTCTGGCACGAGCAGAGGTACATGAAAAAGACGTTGCATGTCTCTGTGTGTGTGTGTCTGTGTGCTTGTAGTGTTTTTATATTTAGCAGCCCTCAAGTCTTCAGCCAGCTGCAGCCCTAACCATGTGCGTGAGGTAATTCAGTTAATGATAGAGCCAGAGTTGTGTGTGTGTGTGTGTGTGTGTGTGTGTGTGTGTACGCATGCATATTTGAGCAGAATGGGAAGGCATTGGCAAGATTTCTTTGGCTGATTGCAATGCTGCTTTAGTTAACCAACTACATTGCTGCTCTGACTGAGTGCGCCCCCTCACTGTGTGTGTGTGTGTGTGTGTGTGTGTGTGTGTGTGTGTGTGTGTGT
>NW_022280047.1:2479713-2486894 GCF_004355925.1 Anarrhichthys ocellatus
TGTGTGTGTGTGTGTGTGTGTGTGTGTGTGTGTGTGTGTGTGTGTGTGTTTCTTTCTATGTGTGTGTGATCTTGGCAGGACAGAGAGTTACGGCCCTGAGAATGGCCTTAAAAGGAAGGAGAGCTGTGGACTTGCATGCACACATTTAAACATGCATAAGAAAAAAAAGTGCATGTGTTCACACCCTAAAAGAAGTAATTTAAGTGCACACACTGTTTTGGGGTTGCCGAGTTATATATTGTGCCGGTACCATGTATTTTATGTGTCAATTAGGGTTTGACACATTTCTGTGTGTGAGCTTGTAAGGCCTTCACGCTGCACAGGAAATCATAATCCATGGGTAGTGTTCATATGTATTTTTATTTACATCTTTGTGTGTCAACATCAGTGAGCTCAAAGGAGGAAGCTGCAGGGAAACTGATAATGCGTTCGCGTGAGAAAGTTCCAGTCAAGGCGCAGCGCCCTGTGGAGGCAAACGTTGAGCCAGGTTTTTGATGCAATGTCGTCTCTTTAAACTGCTAAATTCAGATAGGAAAACATGCCAATTACCAACTCGTCAGAGGTGAATATATATTTAGTGAGAACACAGCAACATTACATTACAGTCATTTAGCAGACGCTTTTATCCAAAGCGACTTACAATTCAGATTCTATCACATTTCTACACTGTAGGCACAGCTACGGAGATATTTTGGGGTTAAGTGTCTTGCTCAAGGACACATCGACATGCGACTAGCGGAGCCGAAGCCGGGGATCGAACCGCTGATCCTCTGATTGAAGGACGGCCCTGCTCTCCACTTAGCCACAGTCGCCCAAAATGACCGTCGAATCTGGCTGTCAAACTGCTCCCATGTATTTGTCGTTCATCTTTATATTCTAGTATGTGTAAATGACTGCATTTGGTTTGTCGACGATTTTATTCTGTCAACAAATCACCAGAGTGATGATGTCACTACATTAACTTTAAAACAGCAGGAGGAAAAACCAAACAACTAACAAATGACTGTAAAGATGTCATTACAGCTGTGTTTAAATTGAAAACATACTGTAAAATGGCGCAAACATTTTGTGAGGCTGGAGGACACTTTCCTCTTTCATGCTTCTGTATTAGCTGTAAAAAATATATATATATTATGCTTCAGTGATAGTTTAACACTTAATAGTGTTGTGTTGATGCTAAAATGATAAAACGGTTGAATTTGTGGTGTCATAGTAATATTGGATATCTACGACATTAATATAATTTGCACCAAAAAAGTTAATTGAATATATTGTGGTCATACGAATCGAATTTGTTACTAATTGAATGATGATGCAATAATTCGTCCCCATGACAATCTACTTAATGAGAACATTCAGTAAGAAAAAATGTTTAGAATTTATTTGAACTTTTCCACTAGAAGATGGTGGATTTGATGCTTCAACGTCTTCTAGTTGTATAACCTCTGTATTTTCTTATTCATTTGTTTTTGCAGATGGAATGACAAAATAGCCAAAGTGATGTAACACTTGTTTTATTACAGAAGTGAATCTTGTCATGTCAGCAGAAACAAGCAGAAGTCCCCTTAATGTCCTCAGTGTTGTCTGAGACTTTAACTTTTAAATCTCTTTGTGCCTCGGCCTTGACAGTTTGGCTTTGATGAGGACAAACTGACAACATGTAACATTCCCGTCTCTTGTGTCGCGTTACTTTAGATTATTTAGTCCACGCCCCAAACAGCTGAAAAGAATATGAGTGACATTTGTTCTTTTCAGTATCTTAATGTGCAGTTTTCCTCGCCTTGGAGTTATCTCCAAACCTCCGCCAGCTTTGACTTTCTCTCAACCGAGGAAGATGCTTCAGCAACACCGAGCCCTGCTTTTCATCTGACGTACTGTAGTTAAGGTTTCAGGCGAGGTTAGCCTCTTGCCAGGAAAATTGTAGTATTCAGTCCTCCAGAGTCGGTTCCAACAGACCGCTGCAGTCTGATACGTTTCCTCAGACCTCCGATAGTCCTCATCTCATCTCAGTGTGTGTTTGTGCTTTTCAATGTGTTTGTTTCAGCTCTTCTAGTTTCCCTCATGGTTTTATTCTGTGCGTTAATGTGCCTACAACTATGCATCAAGTTTCTCTTGGTTTGTCCTTATCAGTCTGTATGCGTTTGTGCTCTCTCACACATATGTTCATGTATGTTGACACATATATAGTAAAAGCTTTATCTTCGCTTTATCTTGAGCCTTCAGAAAAAGGATTTCCAGCAATGGGCCTTCTTATAAAGCCAAATGCGGCGTCAAACCATCAGAATCGGAGTTAGTTGTAGTCAAAATGTGTTTAAATGTATGTTCTTATTTACGTTTACTTTCACACGTCCTTCTCGCTACATCTCTGCCGAGTTTTGCTTTTTTTCCTCTCACTGACAGTAAGAGAGGAGTTTGCAACATCAGTGGAAAATACTTTTCCACCAACCAGGCTCTGGTGTCCATCTGTTCTGCGTTACTTGTTGTACTTCAGTCTCTCATATGGCAACATGCAGCGTTAATTTGGCTCTCGCTGCATACCACAACTAAGGCTCTGAGCATATGGGCCCCAGTCAGCTGAACCAGAAAAAAAGAACGAAACCAACCAAGAGAGACACGAGAGGAGCAGCAGCAGGAGACATGAGAGAGAGAGACTAAACGTTAGGTAGACAAGCCAGCAAATCAGAGGACAGGGTGAGATCAGGGTGGCTGTTCTCAAGTCTTTATTATGTTTGTAACACAAGGTCTGCAAACTTCTTACAAAACATAGCGAGAGGTCCTAAAGGAAGACGAAGCTTCCCTGGTTGCACACATATAGCTAGTGAACTATTTGTTTATTGTGTCGTGCACACATGGACTTGAAAGGTGTCAAACATGGACCGTTGCAGTGTTACATTTGTTACATCGTGTGGTCTTAGTCTCTTGTCCCAGGTTCTACAAATACACACAAACGCAAAATATTCCCTTGCTAAAGTCAAGTTTCTTATAATCATTCATACAGATACTTCAGTGTCGCCAAAATCACATCAAGTATTTTTCTCTTCAAGGAGACTGTGCACACAGAGATGTTTGACATAAGGCTTCACGCTAGAGTTATTTTTACAAACATTTTCTGTTTTAGCTGGTTATTTCGGATAAAGCTAGTATGAATGTTTAGGCTCAGTTAAACCATGTCCAATCTCTGAACCTATCGGTGTGGTGACGGATAGATCTCTGGGGGTAAGGTGCTGTATTTTTTAGGGTTCTGGTGTAGCCGGTGGATATCCGGGCCAAGACTTCCTTTTCCGTGCGCTGCTCATTGTTTACAGTCCGATCAGCAACTCCAGATGCGAGACTGGAGTTCGACTTGAGAGACGACGTGAACGAGCGAATTGTTTCACAAGTAGCTGTTTCACGAGCTAATTTTAAACCAAGCCTGCTCAAACGTGATTGGTCGATATCACTCACGACTACAAACAGAAACCAGAACGCTGCCGATACCAGGATCTCGTCCTGTTGCCTACAGATTCTGCATATCAAACCAAGCAAAATCCATATTTTCTCACATGTAAATTGTGAAATATCTGCCTCTGTGGTTTCTGCTGCTAATGCAGCACAACTGAGGTGAATCACTGTATGACTGAGAGATAACATTTCCAGACTCGTGTGATTTTCCTTTTATTTCCTATGTGCATATTGATTGGGTAAGGGCATGCTCATTTGAGATTGTTTTCTTTCAATGGCAACACTAGGGCCTTTGTCAACCCAATGGTCATAAAACATTCACCATATCATTGAATTTAAAGGACATAACTGAGTGACTTGTACAAACTCTTTTATTGCAAAATTTAAACCAGCCGTGGCAGTCAAGTTTTGAGCTGAAAAAAATAGCTGATTCTTTGAGTAGATCGTTTTAAATCATTTTGCAAATAAAAATGATCTCGTTCCAGCTTCTGAAATGTGAGAACTTGCTGCGTTCCGTTATCATATGCGATAGTAAACGTGATATGGGTTTGGGACCGTCTGTCGTAATAAGACATTTTAAAAGGTCAAGTTTACTTCCAGATGTCCAGTCGGCCTCTGTCGATAAATGTATTTAGAGCAGAGATTTTCTCTTCAGAGAGAGAGAGACGGGACTTTAGTTTCATTTGACATCATAACGGTCTTCATATCTCAACCACAAAGTCAAATCTTTGTTTTGAGTTCCATGAAACCTAGAGATGATGCCTTGAAGTGATTTGACTGAGTCATATAATGGATGTCGATGTTTGCACCACATTTCTATATGGTGTGAATATCATGCAACAAATCAATTGGTTTGTACGAGACACATCGTAAAAGTGAAATGATAGATGGTGAGGCGTGAGAGTCAGTGTTCTCCTGTTTGTCTTCTTTGATTCATAGAACTAGATTACTAGAAGGCTCTAGTTGAGTTTCTCTCTGCTGACATGGCTGAACTTGTCCCCCATCTCCTCCTAAATGTGCATCGCATGATCTTCATCTTGTAGAGGAGGGACTTTTTTGAGAAAGAAATTGGGGAAACAAAGCTTCTGGAAAGCTTCAGTCTGCCATCCAGTTGGCTCTGAGTTTGGAAATTCCTCCGGGAACAATACCTCTGGATTGTTGGCATAATGTTGTTGATTTGAAAAGAAAAGCTGTCACTCAGTCCTTTGCTTGAATTTGCAGGGTTGCATGAGAATTTAGATTTTCCAACAACCATGTTTAGCTCCACCATGGAGGTTATTGGTTATGCACATGCAGTACATCTTCACATTGCTGCTTTTTGTCCAGCCAATGATCCAAAACCCAAAGGATTCTGAGCAGAAACAAGCAAATGCTTTGCATCTTTTCTTGCTTCATTGACTAATCGTTCCAGTTCATACCTGAACGTAATCTGTATAAAATATAGTTTAAACATTTTTTTTATGGTTGATTAGAAAAAATGGAAAAAAATAAACCGCTTTTCCTATTTTGTCTCTGTACGCTAAAGCATGGGAAACGTACGGTGAGGTGCTTGGACTAAAAATAGCACGGGTATACAAAGGATTTTTTATAAAGTGCACTAGAAAAGCATGAAATGATGGGACAAGAACTTAAATCAATGAGCAGAATCTGGATCAATAAAACCTAAAAGATACTGTATGTAGTCTCAGTGATCAGAGACGTGGATCATTGCCACAGTTTCCCACTATTTTTCAGAATAAGTATGGTAAGGTCGCTATAAAACAGGACAATTGTTTAAGATCATTTCTGTAGCCGCAAAAACGTGCCTTTATGGTACATTTACAGTGCTGAAAAATATGAGTGCTCTTTATAGATTATTAAGCTTTTTGTTGGTGGTGGAGTCGTCCATAGAATTTCATGCTACGTTCGGTGTAAATTAAAGCATTTTGCTTCTTAATTAAAAGTCCCATCACCCCACACTTGGGTGAAAGTTTGCTTGAGGGATTAAGACTGAGTGCAAAACCAGTATTTAGCCAAAGTCAGCAGTAATGACTCTTGTCAGGAATACAGTGCGTCATAAAGACATCCTACCAAGCTAAAACCCACAAATTTCCAATTAAAGCACTTAGTGTAAATACAACTAACGGCATCAAAGGACTGCAACGTCTCAGATGTTTTTGACTGCATACAGTAAATTACTAGATAATCTCTTCAACTTCTCTCAACTATGGAGGGTATGAGTAGACAAATCAAAGACATGTCTGGCCCTTTAAGAACAACACTGGCTTCTGATCTTGATCCTTGGTCTTCTGTTCTTTGATATAATACGAGATGTAACACGATATGATTCATGTGGACGTGTGTGATTTGAAAAGCTCATGTTGTGGGCAAGAGTTTATAGAGCAGATCCATTTCAGTGACCGTGTTGACATGAACCAGGGGTTTGCCCACGCCGTCCTCAGGAGACGAGCCCCGACCTTCACTGAGGATATTGGAATATTTTGAGGGAATTGAACCCGATTTACATAATCTCTGCGGACGAGGCCGCCAGAAGACTGTCGGTCCATCTCTTGGAGGTCACTGTGTTCGTCATAAAGCTTTGTAGTGGTCGGGTTAGATGAGCTGGAAGGTTTAAATAATGTCGGTCTTCTTTGACGGGCCTCTTCGATTTTGTGTGAGGTTTCAGGGCAACTAGTATTAGGACTAGTTTATCGCACAGCTTAAAAATCACTTTGTTCAGGTTCTCTAGCTCTCCTTTTTAGTTTGGTTTTCTGTCATTTTCTCTGTCCAAAAGTCAAAATGTATTGAAGGATAGAGCTGTAATCATTTCAAACATGTTTTTATCTCACAACATATCCTGCTTCAATCCATCTTTGTTGCCGTTTTACCTTCAAAAAAACATTCTCACTGCGGTCAATAACTGTTTCACTCTCCAGCACTCTCCTGTATTAACGGGGCGATCTATTGGCAAACTAAGCATTAATTCAATTTATATAACCGCAATAATACAAATTAGTATTGAATTGAAATATAAAAAAATGAAATTCTTCCCGAGTAATTACGTACAGCGTCAGACATATTCTAGCATTTTGTTACTTTTTCCTTTTTTTTTTTTGGAAGATACGCTCCCACATTGTGGTGAAGCAAAAGAACGAGAGAGGGAGACTAAATTCACGTCAGCGCAAAATTCACAACAGGCGTTTAATATGGTTCTGTTATTGTCGTGAGGGCCGTTATCGTGTGTGGGAACCCGTCAGGATCCCCTACGAACAGCCCTTGGAACTAGATGGGAATAAGCGGGGCACCAGTAGGAGCAAAATGCTCTTTTTGGTAGAAAAGAATATCTGAAAGACAATTGATTGAAACGCAGAAGAAGTTGAGCTAAGATGTGGAGGACACGCTTTACTACAGATGGCAGCTTTTCACCTCAGTTGTGGCTTTTATTTATATTTGTTTGGATTCAGAGTCTTGTGCATGTTTTTCTTTTTTATTTTGCGCGTGTGTGTTTCCGCGTTACAAAAATCTATAGAAACATCTAAAGGAAGTGGAGTGGTTAGAGTCATGTGGTCAAGATGTTTGTCAGATCTCTCGGTCTCTCTTTATAGTTCTGTGTCTTTAGTGCAGCAGCGGTTGTTGCGCTCTCTCTCTCTCTTTCTCTCTATCTCTCTCTCTCTCTCCATCTATGAATGCTTTATTTCAATACAAAGTTTCCCATTGGTGATTTATAGTATTTAATCCTTCATGCATCTGAAATGTTTCTC
>NW_022280047.1:2486904-2490714 GCF_004355925.1 Anarrhichthys ocellatus
GTGTGTGTGTGTGTGTGTGTGTGTGTGTGTGTGTGTGTGTGTGTGCGTGACCTACAATTACAGTGCACATGACCTTGCAGTGTTGGATCTGGAAAGCCCCCAAAGAAAAGCTGTGCAGCACCCTCACCCAACAGTTTTCTCTTGGCCTCTGTTCTTCCTATTCATCAATATACACACACACACCTGCAAACACCATTATGTTACCGAGCACCATTGTGCCATGGTTTGAGTGGGTGTAATTGCAGTGAGATTAAGATACTTGCAGTATCAAAGGGTGTTTGTAGTCGTGTAAACACTTGTAGCTCACAAAGTTCAGCGTGTGGCTCTGTATTGACTTTAAGACTCTGCATAGATTATACTCTGTTGACAGTTTATTTGGTACAGCCGGGGCTGATGCAGTCCAACACAACGGGCTTGCTACAAATTCTCCCCTCATGAAGGCTATGATTTTGGCGAGGAGTTCACTTAAGCAGGATGTAGTTTGTGGTGTTGTTCGACTGGAGCCTCCAAAATGAGCATACAGATCAACACCTCTCTATAACGGCTTCAACTGAACAGTACTGTTGTAGTGCATTAGCTTTAGCTCGGCGTACCTAAATAAACTGGCAGCTGAGTGTATTTCATATCTTTGCTTCACTCTTGTCTCAGAAGCAGAGTGAGGATTCATGTACTTTAGAGTGGCATGGATTTGTCAATTAACCAGCAACTATATTGATAATGGATAAATCGTTTTATTGTTTGAAGCAACACTGCAGAATATTTTCTGGGTCAAGTTTTGGTTGGGCAGTTTTAGTCACTACTTTTTAAACATTTTCTAGAAATACCGATGAAACAAAGAATCTGCAGATTAGTGGAAAATGAAACTAATCAACAGTTGTACCTTTTTATAAATGTTTTTTTAGTCACACTTTGAGCATTATGGGCCGTGGAAACGGTATTACATTTTGCTTTATGTGGTATTAAAAGGCTGTAAAAAGTCTTAAATGTGTGAATACTTCTGTGTGTGTTCTCTCTCCTTTTCACTCATTCTCTTGTACTCTTCTAATCCTAGCCATCTTTGTTCTGAGTCACATCTCCGATCCTACTGAGCCTCCTCCCCTCACTCTCTCCGGGCAAGTCTTTAGCCTGGTTTCCATTACAGAGCCAAACACAACTCTCATCTACTCATTATCCGTCCTGCTCAGTTTCCCCTAAAAAAAAAAGACATTTTTCCTTTTTCTTTTTCCATCCTGTTGCCAGCGGAGATAATTTGTCAGTTTTGATACGGCGTTATAAACATTTGGAGTTTGCTCTGGCCCTGGCAAGTCCCACTTGGCTCTGCCTCTTGTGTGGAAAATGCTATCATGGCTAGATCTCCTGCCCTGGTTCTGGCTCAGTGCTATGAGGAACGGTAGTTGTATGGGGCAGAACTGCACAGTAAGGTTTGTTCAGAGACAATAGTGTGGCACAGGAGTGGAAGGGAAAGGAAGGGCCACGAGAGTTTTTCTTTCCCAAATTCTGGGCATGTCGTTTTTTTTGTTTTAAAAATGAGTCGCAGCAGATTTCTAGTGTTGAAGGGACCAACGCATCAGCAGGTATAATCAGCCACTACTGGGGAAATAGATATATCCAGGACTGCAGCCAATGAATATTTTCACTATCTATTCATTTACTCTATAGAATATCCAATATTTTAGGGAAAGAACACAATAATGTGTTTACTATTCTCCCCACATGTGCACAGTTAGTGGACACACAACGCACAGTTAGCCGACCATCACACTTAAACACACACTCATAACTGACGCATGTCAAGACTAACACATGTGGATGAGCAGCGCACGAGTGACATCTCTTAGATACGCAGATGCATGCAAGCAACTTTCCATCCACTGTAAAACAGTGAATTCTGTGCAAACTTGTGGAATTTTGACTGATGTCCATGTTTCATAACAGACGTGCACTATGTACTTTTCAAATGCACACACTAATAGTGATGCAACATTTTGCCAGTGTCCTTACATTATTATTATTATTTATTCAAGAAGTAGATCTTCAACACTTATTTATTTCCATAAATGATCTTCTCATGCAAGTACAAAAACACTTTTGTGAGTCAGGTAAAATACTCAGAAACTCGGCTGCACACGTGTGAACAGTGCCCATGTGAGCGTGCACGTCTTTGCTCATCACTTCACACAATCTATTTTCTGTTTCTCAGTAAGCCGCTCTGGCCGTTTTTCCGTGATGTCTCAGCTGCACTTTGATTAGCTTTTGTTCGAGGGTGAGAAATCATGAATCGCTGTCGTACTTGGGATTGTTTATCTTGGATGGGAGGGGACATACTTCAGAAGCTAAGATTCAAATTAGAAAATAATCACTCTGGAACATCAGTCGGGGGCCAAAAATCGAATTGTTTTTTTATCACACTGACCTCGTAACATCCTGCCGACTGTATCGGCAGATATTCCTCAGAAATCTACTCCATCTAAGAGAGTTTGGAAAGTTATACCTCTTTTTTTTATTTTGGGGGGCATTTTTGTCTTTTGATTTGATAGTGACAGGAAATGAGAGGAATCCCCCAGTCAGACTCAAACGTAGACCTACGTCTCGAGCTACACTGCCTTAATACAGGAGTTTGATTTATGGCTTACCACTCCAGTACAATGTGGGCGTCGCGTATGCAGTGGGTTTTGGGGTTCCTAAGGCATTAAAAAAAAGTGTAACTACCAAAGAAACTCTTTCCTGGTTACTAGACATAATTCAAAGACCTTACTTTCCGTAGTTTTCATTGGGACCATTTTCAACAGTCCCAATAACAGAAAGTAGTTCCAATGAAAACTGTTCACAGGCAGCTCTGCACATTCTCTCGTGTAACTGATACTTGTTTTCTGGATGGAGATATTGCTGATATGAGCTTTACAAAAGTCATTTCTCTGTGCTTTGAGAAGTGCAAAGGAAACTTGAGCGGTGACACAAGTTCCAGTGGTGAACATCTCAAATCCGAGCCGAAACATATCCAAAACAATCTGCATGAGGAGAGACGTCGGGAGTGTCAATACACACACAGAAAATAAATGCCGTCGTGTAACTATACATAACGAATGTACCCACAACTGCTGAAAGAAATCTAAACTTGTTGCCAGTTTATTAAACCAAGCTGAAACTAACAGCCTGCAGTGAATCCTACCTTCATAAATATTGCGATGTTGAGTTTTTGTCGGAACCATTTTGTTGATCAACTTGATGATGCTGTTGGAGGAGGGAGTCTGTTGTGTTGCATTATACAGAGAAGTGTTTCTGTTACATGACATTAGCTCAGTGATATAAACGAGGTGTGCTGTCCTCTAAACAAACTTCTCTGCTTGGTCTCAAACACGGTGCAGACTTGATGATTTTACTGATGTCGGTAAATATTAGTGTCTGTTTTTCCGACTTAAAGCCGACATTGCCTTCTGGATTACAGTTTGTCCGCATTAGACCCAAATGTTACGACTCTCCCCTTTTCCTTTTTTCTTTTTGTCTTGCTCTGTGAGGTTTGCTGATTAGTCTTTTCTAATGCACAAAACCACAACTAATTAGTTTTCATGGAACGGCACTTGGTTCTGTGAATTGTGTGTGTGCTGTCTTAACTTCTGCATATTGGCGTGTATGTCAATGTTTCTGAGAAGTATGCAAGCAGGGCAGCACAATGAACTGACACATTTATTCGTCATTGAAGGCTTCTTCTGACAGGTTTCCTAGAACACACTCATCTCTATCAGCGTTTGTAACCCCACAACTAGTGTGTGTGTGTGTGTGTGTGTGTGTGTGTGTGTGTGTGTGTGTGTG
>NW_022280047.1:2490724-2496554 GCF_004355925.1 Anarrhichthys ocellatus
TGTGTGTGTGTGTGTGTGTGTGTGTGTGTGTGTGTGTGTGTGTGTGTTCCACATCCTCCACGATGCCACAGTTAGAGTTGATAGTGAATGTGATCTGATCTCCTGGCTGCCTGTACTCCACATATGCACACGTATCAGAAATCAGTACAAAGGTGTTTTTTTTCTCAGTGGAGGTACGTTTCCGAAATATTTTTTGGACCATGAAAGAGCTGAGCTGAAAGAAAAACACTCTTAAACATTACACAAACAGCACAAGAGGAATAAAGTAAACCTGAAACACATTTCATAGTAAGTTAGTCATATTAAATGTTTGTTGGGTTTCATGTGATCACAGCTGCAGGACTGTGGACTCTGTGGACGTAATCCTGATCCAACAAAAATGTGAAGGCCACAGAGAATAGGTAAAATATTCTTCTGTGAGGCCTTTATCTTTCTATTTTTAGGTTATCATGTTTTGTGTCTACTTTCCAAATCAAGAGACTCACAAACCACTGATCTAACCTTTACTGCATTAATACTGTTGGTATTCTAGTTTGTTTTCGAATCTTTAAACTTTCTAAAAGCATTAAAGTTACGTGAATAAACATAAATAAAAAGGCGTCAACATTTTATTGAAAATATTTAAACATTAACTATTTATTAGTACTGTCTCTATCAAAACAGCGGCTCCCTCATTTTCAACATTATTATTAATATCATAATAATAATCTTTAATATCACATCCATAACTGTAACGAGTCTATTGCAGTACAGAGCAAAGGTTCCGTGAGTCGTATCCGCGGACAAGACTGCAAACTGGTTTGCAATTAAGGATTTAAAATTCACTTGTCACTTTTTGCGGATTAGCAGAGCTCAGCGGGCGGACATGCTGCTCCGCCAGAAACATCTCAAAATGCACAGTGTGGCGCAGATTCCAGAGATTTTATAACATCTTAGTTCTGGCAGTAAGTTCGTTACAATCGCCTCAATATCGGCGTCGGAAAAACCAACCGTCAATCCATTCCTTCCATCGCCGATATATGATCCGATCGCCAACCGGTTGTGGTTTTATATGCGTTTGCAGCCATTGTATGCCACCAACTTGGCTTTAGATCTGATTAATTGCTGCATTACAGGCAAAGGAGAAAAGTTAAACCACCCTGTCATGGAGGAAACGATGGGATCAGAGAATCTATTTCTGTCCCACCAAGTATGGGGGGAAACCTCAGGAGTGTTTGTCTGTGTGACACAAACAGCAGGTGGTGGAGTCTGGTGGGGTGAAAACAATGGCAGCTGCTCCAGATCACCATAGTGTTAGCTTCAGCTTTAGCTATTGTATAAACACGTTGAACAGTCTCTCTTCACAAACGTATCAAATGTTAACACAGTAGCCACCATCCAATTTACAATAGATCTGCGTGGACCGACAAGCCGTAACCTTCCTAAAGTTAAGACACTAAACAAACATAAATGCCATATTTACATCCCATTTTTGTTTTTGTTCCTTTGAGGTTTAACTGGAGCACTTTTAATTACATCTTCTCGTTGTTTGACACTGGTTTAATGGCACCCGACAGCAGAATTACCACCACCTGAACCAACTCCTGATATTCGCTTAACGGTAGCGGATGGAAAGACTCTTTCATTTACATTTTCCTCTTTGTCTGTAAATGATGTGTTCAATTTGAACGTAAACGGGACGAGTGTGGTTCAGCTGAAGAAATAAGATAAACAAGGCTCCGGCTACACAAACGGCTATCGGAGTCCTTTCACAGGTTTGTTTGACAATAATAAAAATGAAGACCAGACTTTAAGTACGCAGCAGGAAAAAGAAACTCATCAATGATCACAACCCGAAACCAGGGGAAGTACAGACAGATGTGTCGGTCAAGGTCTCCTCTGCCTGATAAGGCCCTGATGTGTGTGTGTTCTTGTGTGTAGGATAATTGTGCATACACACTTTCCAAAATCTCTCCTGAGACCACTTTGGTAACCCTGCAGAGTTTTAAGGTCAGTCCAGTGTGTGTGTGTGTGTGTGTGTGTGTGTGTGTGTGTGTGTGTGTGTGCGTGCGCGTGTGCGCGCACACGCACACACCCACTCCTGACAGCGTTGGCTATGCTGACCCTCGGAGGGATAGTGGAATGTTGAGTGTCAGTCAGTTGCCGCGGCGACGGCCTTGAGAAAGGGACCCTGGGAAGATAGTTTTGGACTCCAAACATCCTGTGTGTCACCCGAGTGTGTGCGTGCGTGCGTGCGCGTGTGTGTGTGCATGCGTGTGTGTGTGTGTGCATGCGTGCGCGCTCAAACTGTAGATGTGTGTGTGGGTGAGAGGTTGCATGGCTCCATCTCTGTTTGTTTGTAATCTACTTTCATCACTGTTTATGCCTGCTGCTTGTAGGTGTGTGCGTGTGTGTGTGTGAAGATCCACCAATGAATAATGCTGCAGTATAACACATGTAGTTAACTAAAATCTGTGCTAAATAAGAAAAACATGACATGAGAAATACAGTCAACATAATATGAAAAGCCAACATGTCGGCCGTATTGTCAATGTTATATCTCTACGTTTCATATTCGCAATATCAGTCGTGTGTGAAGTTGAAACATAGTAGTGAAAGTTGACTCAGTGTGAAAAGTGGTTACAGGGTCATATTATTGACGCAGATCAACATCAGCTTGTGATACACATTGATGTAGCAAAACGTATCGGTACTAGTACAGCAGCCAGAGTGTTGGTTATCTGGCAGCAGTTGTTTTTTAAATATTGTACTACAACTAACACTTTCATTATGAGTTGATCTGTTGTTTCCTTTTTTTAAATTTATGGGAAATTTCAAATATTTAAAATGTCAACATGTACATTATAATTTCCCAAAGCCCGAGGTTTGACAAAAGCGGTCCAACACTGGAAAGATATTTCCTCTACAATGATATAAATCCCAGTGGAATAACGTCTATCCCACTATCTGCCGTCATAATATTGAAAACACTCATGCTGTGCAAATATTGTTGAAACCACAGAAATTAATTTTACATTCTTTAAGTTGGCAAAAATATTTTTTTCTGGAGATCCCAAAGTTTCTAAAGATGACCGGCTGAATTTTGGGGAAATGTATAAAAATATGATACGTCTAATTTAATTTATTTCCATTTGATAAAATGATGTAACCAATAAAAACCACAACCTTGGGTTTGAATATTTCATATAATATTCCATCATACGGTTTGAATGAAGAGCTTCAACAAGCTGATGAGGACAACGTGTGATACTGTCGGACTACTTTATAATCTCAAAGCTATCAAAAGAGGAAATTAAAGGAAACTGGAGTTTAAGGAATTAAAAGATGGATCACCAAATCTAACTTATCTAATATAGAACTTTCAGCTTTTTTGTGTGTCATGTGTTAATAGGTCATCAACACATCCTAACATGTGTCACTGTGGTTGATAACTGGCATTCATTACATGTAAACAGGCCAACAGAGCCATGAAAGCAAAAGAACACAGCGCTGTATTAGTACTTTAGTATCTGCGTTGTACTTCTCCCTGAAGCTTGGAGCATGCAGTAGCCTTTGTCTGGTGCCACTTCAGCGCTGTCACAGTGGCAGGATGAGCAGCAGCACTATGGGGCCGTAGACGCACACAAAGAGGAGCAGTAACTTAAGACGTTAATGAAACGTTTCCTCAAGGTTTCACTGTACATTCACCGACTCATCGCGCTCATGCTCGGTGACTGTTGTCTGTTCTTTCTGTTTCTCCCTCAGCCTGTCGAGTGTTTGTATGTGGAGGAGGGCGACGACAGGACGTGTCTCGTTAGCTGTTGTTTTCGGCGGCCTCTATAGTGAAGGATAAAGTTGCGGTCTAGTTACTCCAAAAACCTATCGCACTCACACCGGCACACCAGAGTCACGGCTTTAACATGACTAGAAATGTTTCTGACTCACATTTGAAGCCCTGGTTCTTGGCACTGATAAAGTAAACATTGTTATTGGTTATTCAGAGCCCCAGGACACAAACATATAAAAGCCCCCTCCCCCCTCCCCTTACATAGGAGCAAGACCCATCTGACTGTAAAAGTTGCCAAACAACGTTGTTTAGTCGTCTTTGCGGTGGTTTTGGATCTCTTTGTGATTCTTTCTTGCTGATTGTATTCGTTATTATGCGCTTTGTGTCTTTTTGTACCGTTTTGGGTCTGGAGTGCATGTCTTCATGGTCGTTTCGTGACTCTCTGAAGTCGTTACCTTTGGCGCCTCTCTGTGGTCATTGTGCGTCTTTGCTCTGGTTTTGCATTTCTTTAGAGTCTTTTTGCGTCTTTTGTGTTTGTTTTGTCTCATTTTCAAGTTTTTTTTTTTATTTTTTATATTTTTATTTTTTTCTTTCTTGTATCTCCTTGTGGTCGTTTTTACAGCACACTTTTCACACAGTTCATTTACGTTCACACATTTTTCTCATATTGCCTGGTTCTGTTATGTAAGGACACATTCTTCTAGTTATATGCAGAAAAGGAAGATGTCTGTGTGTGTGTGTCTCTCTCTAGAGAGTATTACAGACTACTTGCAGTTTTAGGAAATGTGCTGTGGGCTTGAACTTGCTCCCCTGATAAAGTTGATTCACAGAAATCAGGCGTGTCATGTTGCTCAACCAGTCAGACATCTGCTGCCTGTGTGTTGTTTTTTTTTTCTCCTTCTTCTTTTTTTCCCACCACAGGCACATATTGTTCCTCAAAGATGCTCTTAGTCAGAAACTCATTCACAATCTCACAATCAATTCCTCTCAATGAGTGTGCTCACCATCGTCTCGTTAGCTGTTTATGATGTTGATGGTGAAGCTTTAACTCACTTCCTTTATCTTCCTCTTCTCGTTGTAATATATTTTGGCGTGAAATAGATGCATGTTAACCAGCGATGTCCAAAAAGAAGGAAACTGGTTTGTGCTTGAAGTTAGAAGTCCTCAAATCTGTTGTGTTGGACTGCAACCAACGGTTGTTTTCATTATCCATTAATATCTCCATTTTCTTTTTTTATTTCTCAATGAAGCGCCTATAAATTGTGACAATTTCCCAAAGCACACGATGAGGTCGTCAAATGTCTAGTTTTGTCCGAAAACCTAAAGATGTTCAGTTTAATATGATATAAAACGGTAAAAGCAGCAAATCCTCACATTTGGAGAAGTTGATATAAAGAGAATATTTGGTTTTGTATTTGGTTTGTTTTTGATTGAATTATGCCAATTGACAGAGCAGTTATTGAAATAGTTGGTAATTGAATGTCGGATGATCAATTGATTAATTGTTTCAGCTTTTCGTGAACATATGAACCGCAACTTATTTTATTTATTCATTCCTCAATTAGTTTTGTTTTTTAATCACTTGGCAGCTTCAGTTGTTGGACTGAATGTTACGACATCATAACCATCACCAAGGATTTTTTTTGTGACGTCGTATCTTGTATGTATCGTCTGCATGTGTGCTCTGGTTTTCTCTGAGAATATATTGATTGTATCTTTCTGCAGTTATAAGAAAACCTGAAGTCTTAAGCAGAATCTGAAGCATAATATCTCTGAGCATCCTGGACTCCAATACAGCTTTGGCAGCAATTTGTTTAGAGTATAACTATCAGTCAGTTCCTCATTCACTGACTCAGATCTCTCTAAATGAGTCGCATCCCTCTCATCTCTGTGTCACGCTGCCTTTTATTCATAGTATTATTCGCTGTGGTTAGAACAGTATTTGGAGTTTAGGGGGTTCATTCAAGTCACTTGCAAGCTGAGGAAACTGGGCGAGTGGGGGGGGGTGATCTATTCTTTTGATGTGTGTGTGTGTGTGTGTGTGTGTGTGTGTGTGTGTGTGTG
>NW_022280047.1:2496564-2507494 GCF_004355925.1 Anarrhichthys ocellatus
TGTGTGTGTGTGTGTGTGTGTGTGTGTGTGTGTGTGTGTGTGATTATCATAGACATTCCTCAGGCTCACACACTGTCACATGGACTCAAGCTCATCCGGTGCACAAAGCCCTGGAATCCGTCCTCCCTGCTCTTTCTTCTGCTCCTCATCCCTCCCTTTTCTCCCACCCAACGCCGCGTCTTTCACTGTCTCGTCTGTTTCCTTTTGCTGCTTCTGCTCTCTCACGCTACTCCTCCACACACACACACACACACACACACACACTTTTGTTGTTATTCTCTCTTAGCATATGTTTGTGCCCGTGGAGTTGATGTAGCTTGTTAGCCTCCACTGTGTACCAGAGAAAGTTAAGTGCACTTCACTTTAATTGTGTGTAGTTTAATTCATTTGAGGGGACTCCATCCTGGGCTTGGCTGTGGTTATGGTAAAGGAAAGATATTGTGGTTCATAGTCGAAAATGAATCGATGACGGATCAATCAAAGATCCTATATTAAAAACATACTGTGTCATAGGAAACTCAATTTTAACTTTATATAAAGTGAATACTTAAGTAAATCTGCAACAGTTGGTAATATACACGAAGCCAACATATCACACACACACAATAGTTATAAACCCTAAATAGGAGTTGCTGGCTCTCTTGTCTCGACACATATTTTTTATCATCTGTCAACCAGCCTTCATTTCAGACGTGACCTATGACCCAACATGCCACAGGCCCGCACACATGGCTGACCAAGTCATCCATCCGTGCGTGTGGTTATGCCGCCGGCTCCGTTGGCACTCGTTTGCTTAAGGGGGCTCGAAAGGCACCGCTTTATTAGTGACGTGTGATTAGTTTGAGCTTGAGTGTCTGTAGTTGTGCAGCCATGGATGTGCACACACACACACACACACACACACACACACACCAGCCTGCTTCAGGTCCACCTGCATGGGACAGGACTTTAAAGCGAGGTCCTAACACCTGTTGAAAGAATCTCGCTGACGGTTTTGTTGGTGGTCGACATGCAGAAAAGGTCACAAGCCTGACTTAAAGTCCCAGTATGTGGAGTTCATTCTGTGCCTCAGGTCAGCCCCTCATATCTCACTCTTCAATTCCATAGTTTGTTCTGGTGGGGTAGACCTCGGAGCTCCGCCACGAGAGCTCCCATCATGCTCCTCTTCCATATAGTTCCCTGCCTTCTCTCTCACTAAGGGAGGCTTCACACTCACACACCCTTTCACATGGTCACTCACCTTAGACTCATTTCCTCATTACAAAAACCGGCTTTTGAAAAGACATTTAACTGTGAAAGAGATTATAATTGCACTCACTCACTCACTCTCCTCCTTTCTTTGTTTCAGGTTTTTTTTCAGTGCCTTTTCGTGTCACCTTTCTCCAGACTACCGCCTGACAGTCGTCGTGTCTTTGTTGTGTGTTTCAGGCCTCCAGTCCCAAGCTGACCACTCACTGCTCAGATATCCAAGAAGTCCGTCGCTGCAACCGGCTGGAGATGCCTGACAACTTAAACACATTTGTTTTAAAGGTGCGTACGAGTTTTTTAACTGAGCGGTTGTAAGAGTCCGATCAAAAGGGGCCGCAGTTGTCGTCTGCAGACTCTGTGCCCACATTTGCTTAGATCTCCAACCCTCAATCCTACATGAAGAGGAAACGGGACAATCATTGTGTCGTATCATTTCAAAACAAAACTCACCAGCAGCCTTTATATTTAAACCTTGTTGGTTTGAACTATTCCAACCACGCCTTGTCTCCTGAGTTGAAAGATGGCTGTCATAAGATGTGTGTTTACGAGAGGGAGGAACGTATCAAAACATGCACAGAAACTTCTCACATCACCAATCCCTTCTCTGCTGTCCATCCACGTTCACCACCGACCATCGTTCCACCAAAATCTATATCTAAAAACACGGCTGTTTCTTTGTTGTTGTGTTGTTTTTTGTTGCTGTACGGATTGCAATGGTTTTCATTGCAATCCGTTGTTACGGACATAAATCCAACTTGATAACGACCTTTGTTCACAAAGAAGTAAGCTACAGAGTTTTTACACTGCAGGGAGTATTTGCATCACTTGAACCTGTTTTTTATCATTGGAATGAGCTACAAAAAGGTGAGCCGCTGCCTAAATGGCAATATTAAGCCTTAAAAATGCTCAGTATGAATAGCATTAGAGAAATAGCACTTAAGCCCATTTCTCGCATTTACACAATGTCGCTTGCCTGGCATCAATATAATGTGGACGGCTCATTTGAACGCATCTTTGTATCTGCAGGTTAATCGAGGTAGTCTGATATTTGAGACGGACAACGACCAGCAGGTCAGCTCCTGGACCACAGAGCTAAAAGAATGTATCAGCAACAGGTGAGAAAAGACTTTCAACACAAAGTCTGATACTTTACCTTACTGGAAATCTCAATGTTTCAACCCTGTTGGTCTGTTTCAAACATACTGGATTCTCTTTTTCAAATTCGATCCAACTGTTCATACTATAAATGTAGAGGGGTTTTTTTTCAGCGTATATTTGAATCTGAGCCCAATTTAAAACTTAGTCATGAAATCCAAAACATAACTCAACCTGACCAAGCTAGCTGTGTACACACACACACACACACACACACACACACCGAGTATGTAACAGGGATCTGCATCGTCCTCGTCCATTTCTCCTAACAGCTTTTTTTCCTTGAGATTGTGAGTGGAAACATTTAACACTTGGACTTTGGCTGTTTTTAGTGTTGCTGGGTGTGCTGGGTGTTTACTTGTGCAGAGGTATGTGTTTGCGAATGCAAGTGAGAATATTTTGCGGTTTGTGTGTATATCTGGACAAACATTTGCGTGCGTGCACGTGTGTGTGTAAGTTTGTCCGCGCATTCGTTTTCTTTAGAGCTCTTCATGCTGGAGCAGCGGGAGTCTTGTTATATTTGGAATATTCCTGGAAATAATCATTCATCAGTCAACTTAATATTTACACTAAACCTTTTGAGAGGTTAAACATCTGGTGTGGAGGGACTTCTGTTACCGCTCGAATGTTCTGCAATAAATGCCGTTTCGAAATCAAGCTGAACTTAGGAACTGTAAGCTGATCTGCTCTGCTAAGTGTAGCATTGGAAACAATTCTCTATATTAAGTGATATTCATAATAAGACTCAATACTGTGATACAGACACGGACAATTCTGCTGTTTTCCGTCTTTCGTTTCAGTGTGACAAACATTATGTTTAGCATCAGACGTCAGGATTAGACCAAAAAAAGTACATATGTTTCAGAGCATACGTGTGTGTTTCTGTGCGTGCGTGTGTTGCTCTGCGAAAGGAAGTGTGTGGGTGAGGTCTGAGACTCGGGAGAGTCTCAGGACCTTTTTCATTTCTGCAGATGTCTGCAACACACACACACACACACACACACACACACAGTCATTACAGTGAACACTCATCCAGTGTGAAAGTGAGGTCAGAGTTCTCTCTCGAATTCAGTGTTTATACAGTATTACAGTTTTCATCTCCTCATTTTTTTATCAAAACATGTGCCTGGATTCATTAAATTGCATACAATGTGTTGTGTGTGCGCCCAACCAACCAATACTGAATTTAATCTAAACATTCTTACACTTGAAGAATCAAGTTGTCTGTGCTTTCTGTTGGACAAACTATATAATGGAGACACACACTTTCTAAAGGACCTACAACCTAGTTTGGCCTTTCTGCATTTTCTTGTTACTTATCAAACAACATGCACACTGATAACAGTATATCTGCAATCAACTTATTATCAGCCAAAATATGGGCCTAGTGCGTGCATGTTTGGATTGTTATCTTCTTGGCTGGTGTGAAGATAAGTGAGGTGAGAGATCTGTTTTTCAAAACTCTGTCACTCTTTTTCGTTGTTGCAGAAATTCGCAATACAAGACGAAACTGAATTTATTAAGTGGGTGAAATGGTGCCAAACAGGTCTAAGGATCAAAGTACTTCAATAACAAGAAGCTATTGTTGGGCTGTCTATAGCACAGTCGCTACTGTCTAATCTTTCACACATCAATCCTTTGTTTTGGGACCATCCCAAGCTGTTCTGCAGTAACCTGCCATCTATCTTTAAATTCTGCCTCTCTGTATTCCTCACTCTGTTTGTCGTGAGTGCTTTGTGCCGGGAGACAAGTGAACGCAGTGAATCCCCGCTCGTCAGATTCCATTTTGGGTGATGTCATTTGCATTTACGGTGGCTCTGAATAGTCAAACGACTCTGACGGATGCAAAAAAAAACGCAGAAAATCAAACCTGTTCCCAAGACTTTAATGACGGACGAAGGTTTTGTTGTCGGTGTGTGAACATGATTTACACAAGGTTGTGTTTATTTTTAAATGTGCGACAATTTAAGACGAAAATTACAAACTTCGTGTGCAAAGGCCTTTAACCTCATCCTAATTCTGACCGTATGTGTGTCAGGACGCTTCAAACAAAGTGTGTGAGATTTCTCTCATTCATGTGAATGGAGTCGGGCTGTCAAAACTTTCCACGACAGCATTTTGACAATCGTGACCACTTTACAGTCATTTGCCTCTTTCGTATCTTTCACACACATCACTTACACTTGACTTTCGTCACTTATCGCATGAACGCCACCACGAATGTCCGTTGAGACAAAAGATAGCCCTCTCTCACTGACGGTATTGAGCAGGAAAAGCCCAGGTGTTTCAGTTTCAGGGTCCTGATATTGTGCATGCTGGCTCACTGTCACGGCTCACTGGGACACTTGAAAAGAACAGTGACATCATTATTAGTAACACATTTTACTAATACACCTACCTCCTTCTAAATGTGTGTAGTCGAGACTACAGAAACCTGCAATAGAGAGGCGGGGGAGGCATTGTAACGCGATGCTGCCTTTTCGAGTGGGGGCCATTCGCAACGAGTATAAACACTTTTCCTTTTAGATGTGGTCGGATGTGGGAGGTGTAAGCATTGCTGACTGGCTGAAATGTCCACCCTTTGCAAAATGTCCTCACTTTGCAAGAGTAAAACGTGAACTGATTCTCACAAAGATAGAAGAACACACACACACACACACACACACACAGAGTGAGGAGAGAGAAAGGAGACTTGTCTTCCTGTTATTCAGAGCGCTGCAAACTCAAGTCAGCATTTTAGCAGGATCTGATCGGGCTTCCTTCTTTAACCTTCCCGATCTCATGTGTATGTACACACACACTTATACTGTTTGTGTGTGTGTGTGTGTGTGTGTGTGTGTGTGTGTGTGTGTGTGTGTGTGTGTGTGTGTGTGTGTGTGTGTGTGTGTGTGTGTGTGTGTGTGTGTGTGTGTGTGTGTGTGTGTGTGTGTGTGTGTGTGTGTGTGTGTGTGTGTGTGTGTGTGTGTGTACTTGTGTTTGGGTGGCGATGTGTGTGAGCAGTGAAACAGAAGAGCAGTAAGTCTTCGCTCATGTGAACTGGACTCTCTTCCTGTCTGTGTCTTAGTGTTCCTTCAGCCTGCTGTTTCCTCCATGTTCACTAGGTTTACCCCAACAACAACACACACACACTCACACACACTATTCTCCTAATCTTTGATTTGACTTTAGATTTTATGGTCGTGATTCGATGTTTTCAGCACTAGTTGCTGTGTCATTGTTAGACTACGACATCGCTATATGACTGGATGCTGCAGTCTCTAAATCTTCTGCAGCCTACAAACACGCTCACGGGGAAGGCGAAGTGTTGCCACACCCGTGAATTCGGGGAAGCATGAGGATTTTACAGTTCTGTTGTTTCTCCGTCATCTCGTCCTCCACCAGTGGCCTTGGTGTCTCCAAAAGTGGAGCTGCAGCCAAGATGCTAGCTGCCCTGTGTTGTCTTTGAAGTGTGTGTTGTTGTTGTTGTTTTTTCTCTGGATGCCACGCAAGTAAGAGAGGATGGAAAGATTAAAAAAATGCTGGGAGAATCGCCGACACCCCTAATACACACCCCTCTCAAATGATTAATATTTAAATTAGAAGAACAGACTTATTCTTTGAGGGTCCAAAAAGACAAATTCTATCAATTTTTAAATAAATGGATTAAATTTATAACCCCAATGCGAGCACACTTTGTACGACTCCATTAATAATTCCTGCTCTTTTCTGTTCCTCTTCTCAATGGAATGATGGAAATATACATTCCCTTCTGATGTTTATAGATATGTTTTTGTTAGTGTGGGATGGGCCTATGTAGTGAAGTTGAACACAAGAATTGCTGACAGATTGAAGTAGAAGTACAGATTTGGAGGCTGTAAACATTTATTTATATTTTCATTTAATCTTTATTTTGTGAGGCATTGAGAATAAGCTCTTTTTTTCCAAGAGAGACCTGAGAACAAGAACACAAAACGGAAACAACGCAAGTGCACAATAACAAGGAACTAAAAACAGTTGCATGTATCAACAACAAACAACATATAAGTCCGGGATAATGCTCAATGAGGACCATCAATCCCTGATGATGGTCAGCTTGAAGGGCTTTAGTTCACTGAGACTATGGTCACTTGCCACAGAAAACATGAATCTTTCTTATAAGACTGGTGGTTAACACTGATGGGGGAAGAATGGCTCAAAATGAAGTAATCATGAAATTGACCTATTTTCCTCCCCAGGTGTGACAACACAATGAGAATAACATACTTGTGTTGTCGATGATGCAGTGTGTGCAATCTGAAATCTGTTTTTGTCCTTCAGGTCAGGCAGTGTGGATCTGGAGCCTCTCCCGTCCCCAGCTGACAGCGCTGCTCCAGCCAATCACAGAGGCAGCTCAGAGTTAGGGTGTCAAAGTGAGTGGTGAGATGAGGAGAGGGTGCTTCTGGGTAAGAGAGGGTGCTTCTGGGTAAAAGAAGCTCCTGATACTCTCAGGTTTACACTTCTGGGGCTAAATGTTGAGTCCCGGTGTCGGATAATAACGTGGGCGTTAGGTGCACGAGTCTTCTCAAACTGCCTCTCTGCTTTAAATACATAACAAGGACTCGTGTTGGTTCAGCCAACGGGGAAAGAATACACAAGTATTCAGGTGTTTTTAGACAAACTTCCAGGTTCGCTAAATTTGTTTTAGAAAGAAAACAAAGGTGAATGATTACCCAACCTCACCATTCATCACAGCATGCAGATTAACGTCCTGGTGCAACTTTAAGTTGTACTTTTCCATAGTTGTGTTCACAGATTCCCTCTGCAGGGAGGGATTATTACCTGGTGGCAACCTCCAATTCTGAAAAGTGAAGCCAATGCAGAAGTGCCTTAAACCTGCATTCTCTCTGCTGGCCAGCAGGCGGCAACTCCTCTGATAGCAGAAATAAGTCTGATTGTATTGAAGTCTATGAGAAAATAGACTTCCCACTTTATTTATTACCTTTGTAAACAATAAAGCAGAGAATGCTTTAGGGTGGGACACCTTGTGATTGACAGGTGGATACACTGTCTCTGTCACTCCTCCACAGTCCAAATATGGTCAATTCCACTCACTGGTAGCAAAATAACAAGATGGCGATGGCCAAAATCTCAAACTCAAGGCTTCAAAACCACAGTCCACAAACCAATGGGTGACGTCACAACTACGTCCACTTCTTACATGCACTCTATGATCATTCCAGATGTTTTTAGTGCTTTCACTTTACTCCAAATTAACTCAAAATGAAGTAGTTTCTTAAATCTAGATAAACTATTCATTCACAAAGGGCCTGAACTCTCTTCTGTACTTCTCAGCACTGAACTCAGTGAATACCCAGTTATCATAACTAACAGAAACAATGGAAACACTTTGAAGATATAGACGATGTTCATGTCTTAATAAACTGTAATTAATAGCGGTATTAATTTCATTATTTTTGACTGCAGAGTTGGGTGATAATTGGGACACGTTGTACATCACACGTGGTCATTTGATCCATTATTACTATGAAAGTATTAGTCCAGCTTTATGATTTATAGAAATGATACAGTTTCAGTCCTCTGTTAATCCCACTAGGCCCCGTCACGTTCCTGCCCGAGCAGGTTGTCCAGAAAGCCGATCACTTCCTGTTCTCCTACCCCTGGTTCCACGGGCCCATCTCCCGCGTCAAGGCCGCCCACCTGGTCCAGAGCGCCGGACCGCAAGGACACGGAGTGTTTCTGGTCCGACAGAGCGAGACGCGGAGAGGAGACTACGTCCTCACGTTTAACTACCAGGGGAAAGCAAAGGTACGTCTCCTCATGGCGTCCTGCTGTGGGCCAGTTCACCAAAAGATCTAGCAATATGAACCCAAAACCCTATATTGTTCTTATTTTCTCCTGGTTACGTTAAACTGGTGACGACGTTGTTTCATCAACGGTGGTAGACGAGTAAGTATTATGCAAACACACTGCTGACGGTAAAGACGTTAAATTGTGCGAGTGCTGACCAGCGGGCTAAATAAAAGGAAGGGGACAAAAATCAGCTCTTGCATGACCTCAAACAGGGCGTCTCCGTCCTCACGTCTCCGCCTCTCTGTCTCTGCAGCACCTGCGCCTCTCGCTGACAGAATGGGGTCAGTGCCGGGTGCAGCACCTGCGCTTCCCGTCCGTGGTGGACATGCTCAGTCACTTCCGCCTCTTCCCCATCCCGCTAGAGTGCGGCGCCGCCGGCGCCGTCACGCTGTCCAGCTTCGTAGTGGCGGGCTCCAGCCCTCCATCACAGGGTGAGACTCCACCACCCACCTGTCTGTCTGTCGCTTTGTGTCAACTTGTACTTCAGCTTTATTACAAGTTGGGTCATATGTGTGTAGTTTTCAACATCATTTTTATTGCTTACGGTACAGATGTTCACTGATGTTCAAAAGTTTGAAATCAGTATTGATGTGTTTCCCCTTAATTCAAACTGTTGAACTGCAGCTGAGATCTGAAATGCCGTGAGAGTTTCTGCTATACTTGTGCCGTACCTTACTATCACTTTTTTTTGCATCACACGATCCTACGCCCTTTTATACGATAAAATTACTTTTTAATGAACCTTTTATGACACACCAGGCTATGACATAATGATGTTCTTATGACATACTATATTATGACCTTTTCATGATATTTGTACTGCATACTGGGTCACAGGATACATCTGAGAGGAGATACTTATAGAAGGTTTTACAAAAGAAAAAATATTCTCTGAATATTCTATGAACTTTGATGGATGTTTACATCTGTAACAGTTATGTAATAACTTTACATTACATCCATCCATCCATTTTCCTCCGCTTATCCGGGGTCGGATCGCGGTGGCAACAGGCCAAGCAGGCTGACCCAGACCTCCCTCTCACCGGCAACATGTTCCAGCTCATTCTGGGGGATCCCCAGAATGAGGCGCCTAGGCGTTCCCAGGCCAGCTGGGAGATGTAATCTCTCCAGCGTGTTCTGGGTCTTCCCCGGGGTCTCTTCCCAGTTGGACGTGCCTGGAAAACCTCCAGTGGGAGGCGTCCAGGAGGCATCCTAATTAGATGCCCGAACCACCTCAGCTGACTCCTTTCGACGCGAAGGAGTAGCGGCTCTACTCCAAGCTCCCTCCTGATGACCGAGCTCCTTACCCTATCTCTAAGGCTGAGCCCGGCCACCCTACGGAGGAAACTCATTTCGGCCGCTTGCAACCGCGACCTTGTCCTTTCGGTCACGACCCAGAGTTCGTGACCATAGGTGAGGGTAGGAACGTAGACCGAGTGGTAAATTGAGAGCTTTGCCTTCCGGCTCAGCTCCCTCTTCACCAAGACGGTCCGGTGCAGCGCCTGCTTTACTGCTGCAGCTGCACCGATCCGTCTGTCAATCTCCCGCTCCATCTTACCCTCACTCGGGAACAAGACCCCGAGATACTTGAACTCCTTCGCTTGAGGTAGGCACTCCGTCCCCACCTGGAGGGAGCAATCCACCGGTTTCCGGCAGAGCACCATGGCCTCAGATTTGGAGGTGCTAACTCTCATCCCCGCCACTTCACACTCGGCTGCAAACCGCCCCAGTGAATGCTGGAGGTCACAATCCGAGGAGGCTAACAGGACCACATCATCTGCAAATAGCAGAGAGGCGATCCCGAGACCCCCGAACCTGACGTTCTCCGTCCCGAGGCTGCGCCTAGATATCCTGTCCATGAAAGGCACGAACAGGACCGGAGACAAAGGGGGGACTTTACATTACATTTCCAATAGTAATGATGACCCAAACTACACACATAAGATTTGTCCTTAAATGACATGAGTGCAATCCTGTGTTGTTGTTGTGTGACGGTAAGCAGAAATGGAAAGAAGGTTTTTGCTTCTTGTCACCAAAACGCTAATTTCTGTCTTTTTTTTTTTTTTTAAATCTCAGGTCAGCTCTCTGGCGCTCTTCTCGTCCCGTTCTCCATCCATCGGTGGAGTTCTGAGCCCAGCCTGGCTCACTGCAGCCTGGCTCGCAGCTCCGGTCAGCCCCGTTCCTCCTGCCCCACCAGCACCAGCACCACTTCCAGCCCCGGCTCGGTTCCTCAGCCCGTGAACCGGCCGTTCGCTCGCATCAACCTGGCGCCCGATCCTCCTCCGTCGGCCTCCGCTCCTCTCCGGCAGAGTGAGTCGGTGGGGAGGAGGCCCCTCTTGCCCCGCCACCCCATCGCCCACATCCCTCAGCGGGACTCGGACTACGAGCTGGAGCCCGTGCGAGGTCGCAAGCGGGCGATAGACAACCAGTACATGTTGCTCTGACCCGCTGAGACCAACGCCCCCCCGACAGACAGCCGTCGCCTGTGAAGCTGACATGTTCACGTCTCACACACACACACACACACACACACACTTTGGCACACCCACCCAACTTCACGTGAGTGTCTGTGGGACTCTGGGAGAGTGCTCGATCCTAACGTGATTACAGCAGACTCATGAACCTGAGCGAACAAGTCTTTGTCTGATGTCCACACACACACACACACACACACACACACACACACACACACACACAC
>NW_022280047.1:2507504-2544142 GCF_004355925.1 Anarrhichthys ocellatus
ACACACACACACACACACACACACACACACACACACACACACACACAGTCACCATGTCTGTGCTGGGAGTGTGTTTACCAGTGTCAGACCCTGAGTGTCCACAGTGAATGTATTTCTAACAGTGTTGAGTATGATCATTATTCCTGTTTTATCGATGTTGAGGTTCTGTGTGAGAGAGGGAGGAGCCACATGTGTAGCTGTCCTCGAGCCCGGGTAAAAAAAAAAAAAAAAGCATTTTAAAAATGTCTATTCTTGTGATTTCAAAGAGGTTTTCTTGATTTCACTTCTTTGACACTTAACCTGAACTAATGGGAAAGCGCTGCCGGGGAAATTGGTCGAATCGAGTGCTCCTTTAAAATATTTAAAAGATATTTACTCCTCACACACACGAGGAGTAAACTCACACATATTTATGTAAACACACAAAACGAGAAAGCACTCTTATTTTAGAGTGTCTACACACTGTTCGATATTCCTGCTCTTGCTCATTATTATATATTTAAGTGCACAACGCTTTCAGTGCATTTTGGAAACGTGTATTTTTTCTATACACAGATTCTTTTGTAGAAAATAAAAATAGTAAAACTTGGTTAAAGTTAGCTGTTACTAGAAAGTGGTCTTTTTCCACCACTTCAAACCTTTGCTGCAACAAAAACAACCAACCACAGGAAGTACTCTGGATCAGCTTTTACCGAAAGCAATGCGAACTCGCTGCTGTTTGTGGTGCGATTGTCTCCTGATGTGTGTTTGTCACGGTGTGTGTGTGAGATGAGTGAATGTGTCGGCCAGCGTAGTGCAGTCTGGTATAAAACTCACCCTGAAGTCTGTGTGTCCCGATACACACCGCTAGGTTCTCCAACGTCGGCATCAAGTATGTTTTGTTTTTTTTAAGTGTAGTTCAAGTTCCAACGGCTTTATCTGCTCAGAATGAACTTCTGAAGGAGCACAAAGTGTCAGAGAAATCAAATAGATATGATATAAACAATAATCTCATTTCATATAATTTTTTACAAGAACAATGGCTTGGATTGAAATGAATGGATGGATATTGTTATTACCGTATTGATTCTTAACACAGTCACCTTGTGTATGGACGGGTGTGACAGAGGAGCCATCAGGAGAGAAGAGTGAATTGTCTCTCTGCAGGATTCTAGCTCATCTAAATGTATTGTCGCACATTACACTTTCCTCAAGTGCTTAAAATGAATTTGATTCCAAGTGTTGCAAATTAGTAATGACCCATTCATCAAACTATAATGATTTCACTCCAATGAATTGATTTTGTGACGTAAAAAGTATTCTGTCATCAAAGTGAGCCTCAGCACTCAAGACGTAGACGTAGCAGCATGAAGCAGACGAGGGCGGCCAATAGAAATCCCTCTAAAGAGTTTCATAATCTCACATTAAACCCTCTTAGAAGTAGGCGGTGATATGATGCAACTTCTGCGAGATCGAGTGACTCTGAAGTCACACCAGTGCCGATGTAGATATTAACATTCATTTTATTTTGTACAACTTCCACAGGCAAACCTCGATTCTCGGAGTAGCGTCACGTCTCCAACTCTATTTTCTACGCCCATAGAATGAAATATTTTCCGAAGCATTTTCTGTACAACAGGAGCCAAAAGAAAAACCAAGATGAAAATAATATATATTTGTAAACTATACAAACATTTGAACAGAACTTCAATGAGAAGCTTTGTTTTCTGTCCGTTCAGCTGTGAATGTTGATGTCAAGAGCTGGTCTACTATTGGAGGTTGAATAAAGGAATTCAAACCAAAATGAAGCCTTTACCAAAGCGAGCATCTTGTTTAATCAAGTGAGCAGTTGGTCAGGCTGTTTGATCTCATCGGCCACCAGCTGATGTGTAATCCAAAGTGTTTCCTGTGGCCTCGCTGCATTTGTTTCAGTCCCGTTGTTACTTGAGAACCTCGTCTCTCCTCACAGAAAACACAGAACAGCCCGTAAACCGTGACCAGTAGTTTGGACACACGCATCAAAGAGGACATTTTCTGTCATTTAGTTTCAATAACTGAACCTTCACTTCCATCAGCGATGGGAGGACTTTGGGAAATAGTGTGCTGGGACGTGTCTGCCTGTCTTCTAACCTTTGCTTAAACACTAACGTACGCAGTTGATTTAGATTTACCTTCAGTAGGCCGACGCTTAACGTACGCTTTAGACCCGTCTCTCTGTCTCATTGTAGTTTCCTGTATTTTTATAAGAGAAAAGCCTAAATACAACTGAATCTCCTCATGAACATAACCAGAGCAAGTGCGCTGTGATTACTCCTGTTATGCAATAAGTTAGCTTTATCTACCAAAGGAACATTTTGACAATGGTTGTGTAGTGCTCTTACATGTATCATCATGATCAAGACTGACATCTTTAAAGTGTTTTAAAAGGGGAACAAAAACAAGGATGTTTTTGGCAAAAGTACGGTTTGTCTTCCTGCCTTTTAATGTGCCCGAGTCCAAACAAATCCCTCATCACGTCTCTGTTTTAATTCTGCTAAAGGAAAGCAACGGTAACAATAACTCTTTTGACTAATCAGTCCCTTCTCTTTGCTGATCACTAGTTTTATTTTTTAGGGAGAATGACTGTGCCTTTGCCAGAAAGCTGCTGTTGCTTTTCCCCTTTTCCCCCCAAAGCTCAGGGTGTGATGTGGTGCAGAACTTGTTTAGTGCAATATCTGATAGATGCCCAGCGCTTCACACCATTCTATGTATGAAAGAAGCGATCAGACGCTTCTAGGTGGAGGAATTAAGTGAGTGAGAATTCAGTGTTTACTCTCCGCTCATCGACTGAAGAAAAACATTTCCTAAATGCCAGAAATCCCAGAGAAAAATGCTATATTTAAAACCAGGACTACCATATTTTCCTACAGTTTTATGGCTTTTAAGTTTGTGTCATGGTTGTCAATCCAATGTGTCTGCAATAATCGAGTTAACACTTCCTTAACATCCCCGTGTACCTCAGGTGTCTTTCATCCTCAGCATCCGCTCCAGCAACGCCTCTAGTCTCCCGCGTATGTTTGTTTTTAAATGTCCAGTTGATGAATGTGATGTGTTCTCAATACTGTTCATTCTGTTTAACTTAGCACTGTAAACATTCCAGTCCATCTCAACAGCCAATGAAAACCACAAAAAACCTTTTTCAAATCTGTCATTTCATCTGCATCCCTTTGTTATAAGCATCTAAATAATATTAAATATATATCAACTGTATATTTGACTTTTGTAAAATAAATCTAACCAAAAAAAATGAGCAAGCTCTGAAGTCTGTGTCGCCTTGTTCTCCAAAATAAATACCTGCTGATGTATACCAATAACCTTTACAGATTATTGGTCCTTTTTTTTAGGCCGTCTGGTACTTCTAGTAATTCTGATGGATCTAGAATCCAAATGTAGCCTCCACCAGCCTGAGTTTATCATGTTAAATGTTTACGTCGTGTTTTGTTTTCAGCGTGGTCATGAAGTCTGGAAACAAAACGCAGCAGCATTCTACTCTACGACTTCTTCATGACAAAGTGTAGACTACTGTGACCTTTTTTTTTTTTAAGTACTTTGTTTACCGATGTCCAGCAAAAGTCAGGGCTCACCAGTAGTGGGTGATGTTCTTGAGCCAGACCACGAAACTAGCCCTAGGAGACCTTCCAGAACCTTCAGGCCCGGTTTACATCTGCCCCCATCCTTCACGTTCCTGACCCTGAGAGATAGTTTGCTGTCGAGTTGACTTGACGTTGGGGGCTGGAGCCATCTTGTCCAATTGGGCTGCTGATGACCAGAAGCTCCCCTGCGCCTCCTTTTCAAGGAGACTTTCCCCGGCTGAAAAGAACGACATTGGGAAGTGGAAACTGCTGGCTCCAGGGGACCAAGCTGTCCTCCTTAGCCTGATCTTAGACAGATCATAAAAACCTCGAGTATATCCAGTCCGCCGAAAGACTAAACTCACAACAATCTTGTTTACAAGATTGAGGTTCTCTCTCTCTCCTACCGGCCAAAGTCAAGTCTGCCGCTCTTTACCACCAGTTTGTGGGGAAGGAGGTCTCCGCACCGGCCCCGACACCATCCTTCCCGTTCCAGGTCTGGTAGCTTCGCTCACCTAGGAGGTGGCGTTAAGGCCACCCTAGAGGATCAGCCTGGTCCCAGCTCATGCCCTCCAAACCGCCCCTTGAACACTACTCATTCTAACTAACTCTTCAGATGTCTGGCCACTGGAGTCGTATATAAAAACTGCATTCAGCCACAGGGTTGGATTCTCAACCTTAGTGGGCATTGAGAAAAACTCAAAAGCAGCTTTTGCTCCTCAGAGAAAAATAAAAATCTTCCCAGGCTATTAAAACGCAAGTTCGAATTTACTAGTTTTCTTACAAAGACATAAATCCTTGTCTATAAACTGGAATAAGCAAATGATAAATTACTTTATGATTTATCGATCCAGATAGTTGCAGATTACATTTGTGTTTCAGCTGTTGGAAAGACAAAGGAACGATGTTGCATTAGTCGGTCTCTGAATACCTTCGGACTTCCCAAACCGGTGTAGCTTCAGCTTCAGGTCACTTTCTGAACAAACACAAAGTTGGTGCCCCTTTGAGTATTTACGGCAGCAGGACATCGTGAGCGGGATAGATTGAAAAACGTCAGATGTTCATGGTGATGAAGGAACAGTGCAATGAAACCACAGTAAGCATTTCAGTTTTTAAAACTTTTTTATTGTTTTTAAATTTTTTTGCTCATTTTTTAAATTATTTATATTATCTACAAAGTAAAAGTTTTAACTTAAAAGTTACATAAGGGTCGGGTGAGAAGTGGGATCTGATCACCTCAGCCATTATAATTTCATAAATAACGTTTCTCCTGTCCTCTTGGCTGCCAAAACAGGTTTAATTCACAGGAAGCTTCTCGTCACCTTGCTTTTTTAGTTTGGTTAGAAACCTGTCAACAAACGCAGCACATAGCAGCAGCAATAAACAGTAAGATTAATACTGTCTAAATGTTGGAAGATTCTCTCTTTTTTTTCTTTTTTAGAACAAGGTGCAGACAAAATACAAGTTCCAGTTGAATTTTCCTCTTCACTCTCTGATTAGTTTCTCTCATTCTCTCTTTCACGTCTTACTTGGCAAGCTGACTCAAGTTGCAATTTTGGGACCCCTGAAAGCGTGTGGGTGTTCTGTTTGTGTGTTCATCTCTGTGTGTGTGTGTGTGTGTTTGCAGATGTCTGCATGTGATCGGGGAGGAGGAGGCTGAATATGAGCAGTCTTGCCTGTTAAAACTCTCTAGCTTGTTAAAACATGTCACTGCATCAACCTGATGGACATTCTCTTATTGCCTAGTCTGGAAGGGAGGGAGGGGAAGAAAGAAAAGCTGATGTGAAGCATGTCTGGTGAGGATGAGGGAGGGAAGGAGAGGAGAGGAGAGGAGAGGAGAGGAGAGGAGAGGGAGGGAGGGCTCTGATTCTCTTCATCGCCTGGTTATGAAGGCTCTGGTTGAGAAGCGTGACGCAGAGCGAGTCCCTCGGCTCACTGGTGCCCTCTATCTACAGCTGCTGCTGATGATGGGCTTGCACTGCACAGACGAGACAAAATGGGGGAAATTTCACAGTTCATGGATTTAGAGATTGTCCACAATTAAACCGTTAAGGAATAGATCTCAGCGATGTGGCTGACATCGGAAGGCATTCACTTCAACTAATAGGTTCTATTAGTTGCGTGTTGAATGCGTGTCTTAAAGCAATATTTAAACACCCACATTAAAAAAAGATGAAAGCGGTTTTGCTTGCTGTAATAACTTCTCCGGATCATACTACACATTAAGAGATCACAGTCCTCATTCAAGTCAAGTGAAAACAATACAAGGCTTCAGCAGACAAACCGAGTGAGTGTCTTGTTTACATACTTTGACCTCAGAGAAATGGCCACATGAAAGCAGGGAGCAATTCCACTCTGTAGCCGTTTTTTGAACGGCGTGGAGCAACACATAAATTCCTGACTCCACCCTGCAGCAGTGCGATACTTCGATACACTAAACATACCTTGTGGATGTGCCAGGTAGGAGAAATGTGTGGTGGAGGAAACGGGTATGGGGTTGAGGGCATTCTGGGGCATGGCTTGCTGCGGACCGCCTGGAGGACCCTGGGTAGCCATCAGCATCATAGTGGGGTGGGTCTGCCCCGGGTGGTGAGACTGCACCATACCAGACTGCATATGGGCCTAGGAATGAGAGAAAGTGTGTGTGTGTTTGTGAGAATGAAACAGAAGTGTGACAGAAAGTGAGAAGGATACGGAGCATCAACACCACAACATTCACAGCTCTTGCCTGTATGTTACTGACAGGAGCAGCATGAGTAGATACTCTATAGTTATGACCAGGAGACAGTTTCTGGGTGTGGAGCATGAAATGAGGCGTTAAGTATAGCATCCCTCTGGCAAACACTACTTAAAAGCCAGACTGAGCCAAGTTCTACATTCAGTTAGTTTGAACAGAAGTTAACGGAGTTAAAGCAAGTTTGCAGGCGTTCTACCGATTTATACCCACAGAGAGAAAGATGCACAGTCACTGTGACGGAAGCTAGTTACACCATGTAAGACACTGCTCACTTGACCGGTGCTGAAAGCAGGTTGTGACCCACCTGCTGCACGTGTGCCATGTGATTGTGGTTGTAGCCGTGCTGCACCTGCTGCGGGTGGATATAGACAGTCTGCTGGGCAGAGGGGAACGAGGCCTGGGGAGACTGGGGATTGGGCCCCGGGGTCATGGAGGGAGGAGTGGGGGCCAAGGCAGAGTACATCTGCTGCTGTTGGGGCTGGTTGGCCAGGTGGAGGGCCTGGGCTGCTGCTGCCGCTGTGACACATGAGAACACACCAATAGAAACACAATACGAGAGCTCCATTCTAAACATTTCTTCTCCTGCAGCTGGTCGCCGATGAGCTCTGTGAGGGCACCTCTCGCCCACACCAGGCATACGTAGTACTGCGGAGGACTGCGTGTAATATGCATTTATTTTACCAATTGGACTCTTCATTTTCAAATCCTTTGTAAGGCCATCTTTGATTTATTTGATAGGCATGATTCAATAGTTCCATATAAGTTTGGCCCAACACTATATGGCCGGAAAAGAAATGATAGAAATGATGGAAGAGTTGGATGATAAGGAGGAGCTCCTGTGCCCAGAGTTAATAAGGTGGTTGTTGTAACAGATGTAAAGTACTTGTCTGTTCGGGTTACGGGTTTGTCTCAGTTCTGCAGACTGTCTATGCAAGCTTTTCCGCAGAAGTATAAATTAGGCACGAGGCAGGCAACCTCACCTGCTGCTGCTTGCTGGTGCTGTTGGTGCTGCTGGACTGGGCTGGCAGCTGGGTGGTTAGGAGGACCTCCGTGTTGTTGTGGACCACCCTGCTGGCCTTGGCCTGTAGGTGTGGCAGAGGGCTGGGGATGCTGTTGGTGAGGGTGCAAGGTGGCGTTGGGGTGGGAGTACTGCTGAGGCATTGGCCCTTGAGACACTGCGAGACATTAAGGATGAAAGGTTTTTTAAAAAACAGTAAAATCTAAATGAGCTGCACATTTTGGCCTGCAAAGGAACACAGACAAAGGGTGCGCTGACATACCATACATGGTGTGTGTCTGCTCCGGGTACTGTGTAGTTGAGGAAGAGACGAGCGTGGGTTGGCCGTGTGTGGGAGGCGCCATCATCCTGGCACTGCCCTGCATCACCGGACTGAACACGTGCTGCGCCTGGAGAACACACGGACAGACAGAAGACGGACAACATCAGCATTAAGTCAATCATTTTGGTATTGGTACCAAACCTCAAGTACTGTAATGTCATTCATAATGTACATATCTAACTCAGTAGGCTTTGCGGATTTTTGTTTTATTATGTTGCCCATAAGCACCCTGAAGCCAATCTCCTAACCACCTCTGTGTTCCTGTTACATCACAGCCTGATCGCAAACAAGGTCACAACACTTCAGGTGTAAGAGCCTGCAGTCAGCTCCACAACTCAGACATGAGGCTACGCTGGCGTTGTGCTGGTATTCTGTCAAGCTGCTGGACCGCGAGCATCTGTTAGACAAACGGCTGACTGGTGTACAGCTGGAAGAGATAAAGACTGCCAGGACTAACCGACGGACTGCTGAATAAGCCGCCCAAGGTTGTATTGCTGTACTACAATCTTACCTGTGACTGGTAATGTGTCATCTGCTGGACCAGTGGCTGACTGGTGAACTGCTGCGGGCTGCAGGTGAAGTATTGGGCAGAGTAAGCGGGGCTCTGAGCTACAATAGGGGGTCCTGCGGCCGTCGCTGGGTGCATCATGGTGGGCGTGCCTTGCGGGTGGTGCTGGTCTGACCTCTGCTGGGGCATGTTGGGTACTGGAGAATCATGTATAGAGCTTTCATCAACATCCCTTTAAAACAACTGCAGAGAATCATGGAGTCTGAAAAGGTACTGCTAGTTTGAAAGGCTTTTTACAAAATCTGGCCTGAATACAAGACGACTTGCTATAAGATAACCCTCCTTTTTTCAACCCGTCTCTCTGAAGAGGAGTAGCATTTGGTCAGATCCTTTACAGAGCTCATTTCTGTAGCCTTTCCTCTTGTACAAGTGAAAGTAATTGATGCATGTAATGAATCCCACACTGATGTAGCTCATCCAAGTTAAGTGCAACTATTCCTTCATTCAGTTTCACAGTTTTTGCACTTGTGTTAACATCAGTATCCAATACTTGTGTAAGCACTGTTGGTGCATTACTGCTGTATTTCTTCTGCCTGGGTGGTATAAAGCCATATACAGTATACACTGGCTTGTGTCTGACTGTTGCTGTGAATGGTTTCACTGCGCGCACACACACACACACACACACACACACACACACACAGAGAGAGAGACAGAGAGAGAGAGAGAGAGAGAGAGAGAGAGAGAGATGAGAGAGAGAGATGAGAGAACGCCATATTCTCACCTTTACCTGGTCTGTAGGGTTTAGACTGACTGACTGTCATATGAGGCATCTGAACCTGGTACATAGCTGGAGACTGGAGCGAGGACGAGGATGGCAGAAAAAAAAAAAAAACATGTTTACACTCAAACTTCTCAAGACACTTCAGCATCATTTCTACAAGAATAAAAAAAACACAGCCCTTGACCAAAAACAAGTGCATTCTTGGGTATTTGTGTGGGACTACTGTTACTACCCGTCTGTGGGGCTGGACACCAACTATTCAGCTTGTAGGGTTAGTAGCCAACCCCTCACATACATACAAAAAGCATTTATTAAAAACACTTGTGCGCATGTGAGATTGGGGGAATTATGTCTTACCTGGGGCCACATGCATTTTCTATGCCCGTCTATCATTGGGCAGAAACGGGTGTTTTACAACTAGGACCCAAACACTGCTTGTCATCTTCCATTCCTTCACTCTTTAACGTTACACACCATGCACTTACATTACAAACAGCACTGCAGCAGACACAAAGGGGCTCAAACTCTTATTAGCTTACAGTCATTTGTTTGTTAAACAGAAATAAGATGAAGTTATAAGTCCATCTGTGATGACAGTTTAGAATGAATTGCAATAAGAAGTTGGCAAACCAACATCTGATGGCAGTTATTCAACAAGCAAGAAAAGAACACCTCAGTACTGATTGGTCTTACAGAAAAAACAAAAAAGGATTTAAAAAATTCACAAACCTTCCATATTATGCTTTTCTAATGGAGCGAGAGAGAGAGAGGAAGAGGAGGAGGGGGAGAAAAGGAAAAATAATCACTCTTTAGTTGTTAACCAAGGTATTTTATCACTATCACGTGTCTGATGTTGGATCACTAAGTTTTTCTTAAAGCAACACAAGAATATAGATTTACAACTAAAGATGTAATAGCTTTCATCCAAAATATGCTTAAAACCTTTAACGAGTCACTGACATCATGTGGTAAACACATTCCATATATTTCCTCCTTTCTTTAAACATTTCAAAGCTAGTTATCCCAAATATAACCCAAAACATGTTTTAATAATTCAGACAAACGGTGTCTGGAAGATGACGGGGGAGAGAAAAGTGAAGAAGTGATGTTCTGTATATTAAGGTGCACAAAGAAAACTAAATAACCACTAAATGAGTGCGTGCAGCCTATTAAAATGGAAATGTTGGCATGCATTGAAAAATTAATCAAAGCCAGAAAAGGAGAGGAAAATACCAATGAGGACAAACACAAGCAGCCACGTTGGGAGACCTCATGGTGATGGTTGTTAGGGGTTTGTTTTCATGAGCTTTGCATTTCATACTGATTTAATGTGATACTTTAGGGTGATCCGCACTGAAAAGAAACAAAAATGGCATTTGTCTTCGTACTCGAATTTCGTGATGCAGGCGTGTGTCTCACCTGCACTCCAGGGCTGACTGGTGTGAGGGGATACATCTGGGGGAAGCAGACGGTCTGGCCGTAGACAGTCTGAGGCTGCTGGACCACGATGGAGGGGCTGGGCTGGCCCTGAGGCCGGGGAGGCGTCGGGGTGTTTGCTGGTTTGGGCTGATCAAGGAGCATGTAAATAGAGACAGATGTAGAAAATGAGTTAGGGATCTCAAATTGTGGTAATTGAATTGTTTTGTGTGGCGGCGGCAGCAGCAGCAGGGCACACTACTCACCTGCACATTGAACCTGGGTTTGAACTCGTTGGCATTTGGGTTCAAGGTTGATTTTCTCACTTGACTGCAGGAGGAGAACAAATAGTGAAGATGATTACATTTAAAAAGGATCAGTAGGAAATTATTGTTATAATTATAGTTTTTTTGAAAGATTCCGTATTTTCCTAAAACAGCTGGGCAAACAAATACACAAATAGAAGTAAATAGTGCATTTGCTTGGGACTATTTTCAGCAATGAACAGCAGGACGTGTATGTGGGATCGAGTAAACTACAGTGCCTTCATTCATGGAGAAGGAACAGGTCAAACACTGCAATTGTGGGACACATTGAGGTGTTTTCCTTTAGACATACAGTCTCCCCTCTCAACCGTACTGTCTTTTCCACTCACTCTTGTACTGCCTCCTTTTTCTCCTCCTTCTCTTCATGCTTGGGTCCACTGAAGGAGGACGTGGCTGTCGTCTGAACTCCCTGTGATGTCACGTCCTGTCCCGCCCTCTTTTGGTCAGGGGCTGATGGAGACGGGGACAGCGCAGCAGGGCTGCCGGGCTTATTGGCGTTTGTGGTGGATGGAGCAGGGGCGCCAACGGGGGCGCCGGCAGCAATCACCACAACACCGTCTTCAGTGCCCTCCCGCCCCACTGTGGAGGCTTTGTCCAGGGGGAGGTCCTTCGGCTTGTCTGCTGGATCTCTGGGAGGCTTGGTCATCATCGGGTCAAAAGCAGCTTCTGGGTTTGAAGTAGACTGCAACTGGACGAGGGAAGATGAAAACAAGAGTTGGACGAGGCACATCCCAGCTATTGAGCAGCCTTTAAAAACACGAGGGTAGTTATGTCAGCACACTTACCCTAAAATCAACACTAAATTTCTTTAAATTATCTATTTGTTTTCTGTGGTCTTGTGCCATAGAGGGGGGTCCTGTAAGGTGTGTAGAGAGAGAGAGAGAGAGAGAGAGAGATAAATGACTCAGGGTTTCAGTGATTACCAAATGGATTCTGCAAATACTGCTACCCAGTGCATACCGTACCTTTACAGACTGTTCTGGTGATACTAGGTGAGCTATCCAGGGGCTTGATGTTTTCCTTGTTTGCAGTCGGGGATGTCTGTCTCGTCTCCTGGACACGACACTCTTTTGCTGCAACAGAAGAATAGTCTGTTGACTCCCCGTAAAAAATGCAGAGCAAGGATTTGTGAACGGTCTTTCTGATGATGACCGAACCTACGTTGCAATGTCAAATCCAAGTACACTACATACATACGTACTGTACTTAAGCATTCTTCATTCGCTTAATCAATCTCAGTGAAAGTGTGGGTTAACTTTAACCTTACCATCTGCTGAAGAAGAGGCAACCATGTTGGGGGCGGGGCTACCAGCAGTAGGAGAGGAAGCTGATGTCGCTGCAGCAACAGTTTCCACAGGAGCTGTTCCTGTCTGGGGTGCTGGGAGGGAACAGGCTCCACCCATATTATTCTGTCGGGGGGAGCGTGGTCTGTGAGCTGAGGAGGGGAAGAATTCATAAGATTTTGGTGATCACATAATGTAATGTAATTCTAAGTCACACCAACTAACTTCAACGTCGTTATTTACTGGCCAACAACTATCAACATATAAAAACAGACAAAGTGTAGAGAAATAGAAAGAAAAAGTAAGGAAAGAACTACTTTACCTCCACTAACCACAGAGGACCATGTCCCTCCAGAGGAGCTGCTCCTGGTCGGTGGAGTCACTGGGACCTCTCCAGGAGCATTGTGGGAAATCAAATCCACTCCGGATGGGGCTCCAGGGGTCCGGCAGGGTGGCACTCTGTGAGCACGAGGCGTCCGCTGGGACTTTGGAGACATCCTGGGTGGGCCTGTAGACGAAGAAAGACAGATGAAGTAAGACGGACCATCCCATACACAGACCGTGGATATGAGGTAAACACGCTGACCAGCCTGCAATCCTGCAGCGAAGGTTTCTCTTTGAAACTCATCTCACAAAAGCTTAAACTTTTTTTTCTTTTTTCTTTAAAAACCTCTACACACCGATTACATCTCAAAAATGCTTAAATGTCACATCCCACAGTAATGTTATTTGGTGACATGCATGTTAGTGGAGAAACTGCAGATGATCCTGTAAAGTGATCAAACAACACACCACACTCTGCAAACCACAACCAAGTGAAGTGACCGATGAGAAACGGGGAAATAGAGGACAGGTGGTGACGTGAAGACCCTTATTTAAAGAATTCACTGTTTAGCAGAGTTCGTACAAAACCGTGTCTCACACAGGTGAAAGCCCTGTGCACAAGCGTTCTTTGGCCAAACAGTTGAATATTTTTCAGTGTAAACACATTTGAAAAGTATAAAACATCATCCATAAGTATTTGGACAGCAACATGTTCCTTTTAGCTCAGTACTCCAGCTCAGTGGATTCAACACACACAGACTAAGCGTGTAAAGGATTCGCTTACAGTTAACAGTTTGAGAGTGAACGTAGTCGGAATAGTAACGCTGTTAAACAGTGCCCCACCCAATGAAAAGAGCATCATCATGGAAGATAGTGCTGAGTCTACAACCAAAACCCACCTTTTGATGTTTTGTAATAAATTAGACTTAATTAAAGAGTGACTAAATACTGTTTTTGCTGTCCTCCAGTGGCTGATGTTCTAACCCTGCTGCACTAATGCGAGCCTTTCATTACAGGTACAACAGACCACACTTGCTAAGTGTCATCAGAGATGCAACAGACTTACAATGTTTTCAGCAGAAGAGTTCAACTGCAAAATAATCCATGATTGGGAGCCATGGATTAAAAAAAAATAAAAAAGAATATTCCTATAATCCATCTAATATGGATGTAAATAAATGCCATCAAAATAAAGCTCAAAGCTGGTATTTTACCCTCATTTTTATTGATATCATTTCAAATCCAATGCGCTGGAGTACAGAGCCAACACAATATCACTGTTAAGCACTGTATGTGAGGCCCAACTGATTAAGTTGTTTTACGTAATATATCCTCTTTTAAAAATGCCCAATTCTAACTTCTGGTTGCATCTTTCCCATTCTTCATTTATAACTTCACATAAGTTTGTATTTTTTTTTTAAAGTTGCACCAATCAAGTCTTTGTTATTATAACAGTTATCTGGTGTCTGTTCAGACCTTCCTCTTGACTGCTGCATCAGAAAACATTTTGAGACACTGCTGCCTTGGTGTTTGAACTCTAGCTTGACAGAAAGCACAGCACACATCGTTGTGCAACCACATGCCGAGGTGAAACTACCTGACGCACTGACAAAGGATCAGCTTAAAATTGAAATCCTCACAATATCCATTTGTAAGGAAATTGACAAATCTGGCCCCAAATCAGTTTGAAGAAGCAACTTCACCCATTTGTTTTGTTCCACACTAGACCTGGGCAAATATATTTCTGAGAGTAGTTTTCTTATTTAACTTTTGTGACGCTTCTAACATCTTTCAATCGGATTATGATGGAATATCACTTCCATATTGAACTCAATCCATCCAACTTCAACTCATGCCTTTGCCCAGGTCTACTCCACACTGATGTGGGTACCTTCTGAAGACATGCGTTTGGGCAGAGTGGAGGCTGGCGACGTGGGCCCATGGTGGGAAAAGGAGGATGAGGAGGAGGGATAGGAGGGGTGGGATGAATGAGAGTGAGGCCTGGAAGGTCTAGAGGGGGGTCTGGAGGGTGGCCTGGTGGGCGTGGTCGCCCGAGGAGGCAGGGAGGAGGGGCCAGACTGGTAACGAGAAGGGGGGCGGGAGGAAGGAGACGGACAGGGTGAGGGCCAATGGGATGAACCTAAAAGAGGGAAGGACAAATGATCAAGGATGACAAACGGCAGATAACTAGTTAAAGTGGGGAAACAAAGGTATAGCAGGAATTTAAAGAAGGGGGGGGGATTAATAAATATGAGAAAGTATGGCAAGGCAGAAATAAAATAGGTACATAACACATAAGTAAATAAATAAACAAATGAATAAAATAGCAACAACAAATATGAACATCTCAGAGACCCTAAAGTTAAAGTTACCGCTGGCTTTACACCAGTTACACAGTAGAGGGTAACAGAGGAAACTCTCTGCACACATTTTGTATATAAGGTGTAGCCAGTAACCCCATACGGTTGAGTGTGTGATGTATTAGTCATACCTCCGTTAACCACCCTCTGGTCGGCCCCGGGACTGTAGTCGTGAGGTCCTGGTCGAGGAGTCGGGGGTCCACCTGAGCTCTGAGCCAGACGAGGTGAGTTCTGACGTCCCGGTCCCCAGGACATCGCCTCCCTGTTCCTCTGACCTGGAGGAATGTACTTGTTCTCTCTGCGCACGCACACACAGACACAAGCAGATGGTTGAGTTAAATATGTCTAAGACAATAGTTAAGATAATAAAAGGGAGGAATTCATTCTACACTATTACATTCAACTAAGTACTTCTCGTCAGCCAAAATGAGCATGTTTTCTTAAATTACCAAGGAAGTATTTGTTCTGGGAGCAGCTGCTGTTTACTTAGTGAATTTGCTAGAACTACTTTGTCTCCCTTTAAGGCTTGAATATGCTTCTCAAGCCTCAGCATTTCTACTGCAGACACACCCTAAAGGAAGCATATGTGGTGTATGACATGCTAGTACAAAGAACTTCTAAATAAATATAGTACAGGCCATGCTGGTACATATTTTCTTCTCTATGTAAAACTTTTGTAAAATACCAAGCATGTATATTCAAACAGACCTGCAGGTGTTGACGTTTGCAAACAAGACAGGCCAGCCCTGTGACGTTGCTGCATTGATATTTAATAATAATTACATTACAAGTATAAACTAAGTCCCAGTATTTCCTATTAATAACCTAGACTGTGGCAGCCCGCTAAAGTATTTACTATAGAAACTATGTGAACTATTTGCTTTGTAAAGATATAGTGGAGTAATATCTACCTGAGTAGAGAATGAAGTCAAAAGTAAAAGTAAAGACATTTACAATAAGATATTTAACCCTTACCCTTTAACTATTTAATATAATAATAACTAGACTATAAAGTACATAGTAAAACATCATAGTTTTTTAGTTCATTTATATATTGTATAAAGAATTTAAATCTGCAAAGTAGCCTAATTAGGAACTAATATGTTCAAAAAAAGATATTGAAGTTAAAAGTACAATATTTCCCTCTGTAGTGGAGTAGAAGTTACATAAAATGGAAATACTCAAGTAAAATACTAGTACCTCAAAATGTCTACTTAAGTGTAGTACTTGATTGGCCTACATATACTCAGTTACATTCCGCCACTGGTAGAACAAGGGCACAAGTTTGTTTACAAGAGCACAACGTTGTTCATAGTTGTAGCCACTAACTTCTGCTCTCACAGTTTACCAGACTGATGTGTTTAACTTTAAAATGTACAACATTTTCTTCCGGGGAAGCATGACCCCGGATCGCCCTAGCAGGTCAGAGGTCCACCCACTATGGTCTCATAAACTCTTGAGGGAAAACCTGAAGCCACATTACGGGACTGTAAATGTTGCGGTATTGTGTTGCTGCTTTTTTAAAGGAGCTGGGATTGCAGCACAGACTAAGAGCCAATTACAAACAATGAGAATGAATGAAATTGGATAGGCACATGCAAGCTATTGACACAATATGCAAGTACATCATTACAAGGAATACACTGACCAATGCAAGCATTAAGCTTTGACCCTATGTTTGCGTGTTTCCTGGTTCTCACCTGCTAAGTGTATGAGTCTCCCTTTCCCCACGCACGACAGCAGTATATTTCTCCTCCTCAGAGCGTTCGTCGTTCTCCAGGGCCACACGGGCTTTATATGTGGCACTGGCCTCAATCTCCTCTGCCAGCTGGGCAGCACGCGCTTCTCTCTTCTGGAACTCTTCTGAGTTGTCTCGCTCCAGGGGGACCCTGGGAAACAAGCGCAGGTCAGACTAGAGCGACAAGGTGATGGAGTGTCCAGGGACGACCTGATGGAAATGTTTTTCTTTTGTCATGCGAGGTCACACCTGATTAAAAGCATCAGTACATTAACAGATATATTAAAAATATCTTCGGTACACACATTCTTTAATTTTAAATAGATGTGCTGTATTAGTGGTAGTGCATTACACATATTCCAACAGAGAAACACACATGAACATAGAGAAGCTTACGTATATGTGGACAGGCTGCTGTCATATGTAGACAAGACCCCATACTTCTCCTCGTTGTACTTGAACATGTCATTGGGGTCCCAGCCATTTGACTGATGTGAAGAGAGAGCAGAGAGGGAGAATTTCACAAAAGGGCCATTAACAGATTATCAATGCTGTGGATCAGATGTTTACTTCTTTCCCGTCAAATTCAAAATCCTCAGTTTACAAAGATCCTCATGTGAAGGCCTGTATGGATTCTATGTGCTCACAAGTGCAGCATCAATCCGTTGGTTGCATCTTGTTTTCTTACCACATCTGTATCCAGAGACTCCAGGCTGTCAGAGTTGTGGGTCTCTCCTCCATCCCAGGGCTCAAGATCCTTCTCTTTATGCTCACCATTGATCTTACTGCTCACTGCTGCATCTGTGAAGTTGTCTGCGGCGCGCGCACACAAACACACACACACACACACAAAGAATACATATTTATGCACGGCACACACACACACAAACACACAGAAGCTCATGATGGTATGTATCTCACATGGCTGCACTCTCACACCTCAAGAGCCACAAGCCCTAGCAAAGGTTTTGTAGCTGTGCTTCACCAGGCACACCCACCCACAAGCAGACATGGGTCCGACTGGATTGGGGAAAGAAATCTTTTCAAAAATAAATTTGAGCATTTCCTTGAGCTGGCCTTGGGAAAGCTAACAAGTATAAAATGTTCTGACAGTGGAGGCAAGAATATGAAAACAGCCTTGTGAAGAAATGCAAAACCCTAAAACTATCTTAGCCTGTAACCAAATTATTATTATTATTAAGATATCATATTTTCAGCTGGCAAACTTTCATCCAAAATCAAATGCAGGTATCATAGTCTGCCTGTCTTTCCCCCCCACTTAATTTATTACGCATCATTATAGCAATACCTTGAAAAACAACAATATCTGATATTTGTCCATACTTTCAGGACCGTTAATTAAGTAAAGTTACAGAATACTCTGGTCGGCACACTAAAACCAGGGACAGGCACGCTCAAAGAAAACCCCTAAATTATATTTGAAAGGAAATCTAATCACATGTCGGCCCAGGTCTGCTCTCACATTCTCAGAACTGGTACCAATGGACTGCATGCATTAAGCACATCAGCCAACTGGAGTTAGCATAACCAAGCCATCCCAACTCATCCTGCAATACAACGTGCATTTAAGCATCTTCAGAGATACTAGATGCATTTTGATTGCAGTCAATTATATAAAAATCCTGACATAATTTGATTTTCAATACAATGCTCAGAAACCAAAGGTGCACGTGCTCAATATGAGTTTTCAATCTGTTGCTTTCAATGGCATCATACTCATAATGCTTATAATTTTCCATCGAGCTCTTATTGTAACCGAGTTCTGGTGCAGTAAGGTTTGAACCCCATGTCTAGGAAAATAACACACTGCTCTGAAATTTGAGCCATTTCTGGCTACGTACAGGCTCCAATTGAGCTCGGGCCTTAAACGTAAAATAATTTGTTAAAATTATTTGTAAAATGTTAAAACATTACTTTAAATGTCAGCTTAATACCCAAACTACTGTTAGAGCTAATACAATCAGTATTCGTGTTAGTTTACTATGTTAAACAATTAGCTGGACATCTTTCACACACGATCAGCTTCCTCAAACGTGATCATAAAGCAATACATATAATGTCCAAGGCAATGATCATGACGGGCTGATCTCTGAAGTAAAAGCTAGACCGAGCTGTGTATCACAGAGCAAGTGGCAAATGCTTCCACCAAATGCAAGATTCAGTGAAAAGACGGAGCAAGAGAGACTTGGATCAAACATTTGATTCTTAGGTTATGTGAAAGCATTGATCCCCAAATTCTATCAACAAATTGGATTCAAAGCAGCAAAAAGGTAGCAAAAGATCAGACCCCAGCCTAGGAGATTCACAAATTTGTTTGAGTGCATACAAAGTTGTGCAAGAGGAGAAAACGGCCATATATTACCTGTATCAGAGGAGACTAGACCATCGGAGAGGAGAGAGACAGATGACAGGGTCAGAAGATGGACTTACAGATGGTGATCACACCAACAGTCAAGCTTGTTTCTTCAACAACTCTAATGTTTTCATGGCTTTAGTCACAATCCCCTTATTTTAAGTTGATAAAAAAAAAATAAAAAAATCACATGTACCTTGAAAACAAAAATATAATTTCTATCTGCAGAAATAAACACATTAATAACATAGGATAACTAACATTAGCAATGGTGCTTTAGATGTTTTACTTTTCCGGTAATCAGTCCACAATTGATCAATCTAACTATCGTATTTTAAAAGTTGCACCAGTGCACTCTTCAAATCATGTGGCGAGACCCTCACACTTTGTCCAGTCCATTATCATTGAAAGAAGAATTGTGTGGGTCAAGATTAAGTAGATGAAGACGACTTATTCAGCCTTTATTGAGTGTCCTTGCGTCGGCCGGGCAACCTTCGGACCGATCAATAGAACGCATCAGTCTTCAATGACTGACCACTCGGAGCAGATACACAAGATTTAACTCACGGCAAAGCCTCTGAGACATCAAGGTGGTGAATACGGACTGCAATGGATCAACACGTTGTGTGCGTGTACTGAGGGACATTCACTCTGGCATGCGTTCATTTTTCTGAATGTGCAATGAAAAGAAATTGACATGCTTGCCTATTTACATCGTGTATGCTTCATGGGTTTTCAGTATGAGCACCACTAGGTGTGTATAAAGACTGCTCTTCGTGTAGCTGGATAATATTTGTTAACAGAAAGGCCCTCGGTACCTTTCCTGGCGAAATTCAGGTCCACATCTTTGAAGGTCACCACTACGACATCTGAGGCCTTGAAAATGATGCTCTCCACAATATCCTCTTTCCTGGGAGCTATGCTCGGCTCTGGGCTCTTTCTGTGGGCTGCGTCCAGCACCAGGTCACACTAAGGGGGAGAGTTATGTCTATGAATAAAGGGGAATCTGAAATACAGCAAAAGCTACATTTACCTACAGAAATGATGAGTAACCCTGGGACATGTAGGACAGAGACCGTGCATAGTTTCTTCCCAATCATGTTCCACAGTAGCTGGACAGACAGAAAATACATTTTTTTTCCAGTAAATGTATCACGCAAAAATGCCAAACATTCTCTGGTTCCAGCTTCTCGGGGAGGATTTGCTGTTTTTTTTCCTACATTATGAATTAAATATCTTTAAACATTTTTATGAATATGTATTAAATATCTCAATGTGAACTTTTTTTTTAATGTTTGTTTGTTTGTTCCGTTTGTCTCTGCCTTGTAAAGCGTCTTGGAGTATCTTGAAAAGCGCTATAGAAAATTGATTTATTATTATTATTATTATAAATTGAACTGTTGTCAGATAGAATGAGCAGTTTGAAAAAGGAAGAGGTCACCCTGGGCTCAGGAACATTGGGGCAGACTTTTTTCCCTATTTTCTGACATTTTATACACTAAACGATGAACCAATTAACAAAAATAAAAAAGTGATAGATGAATGGATAATAATCTTGATGAGCACAATCAGAGGAAAAAGGACCAAATTAATGAAATCACTTGGTGTGATTTAATTGAAACAAAAACCTGCAATCTTGGCCCAGATGAAGGAGCTTGTAACCTAAAACTTCCCCAAAACAAGATGTTTTACAACAACTAGTACATTAAAGAAGAAAATTGAAAACACAAGCCCTTCAACCAAACAAGACACTGTTGACTAATAGACGGTGTACAGAGGGGTGGTGAATATTTCAGACTGTTTGACTGTTCAGCTTGTGCACACTGTGGTAATAAAAACCAAATGGGGTACTTTGTTTTGGACTCAAATTAAAAGGGGTGTGTTTGTCTGTGCAAGCACCAAATCGAGTCTCTTTCAGTCATACAACCTTATAAGCGGTGGGAGATATCAAAGTCTCATGTGAAAACAGGGATAATGTACAGTGGGGCAAAAAAGTATTTAGTCAGCCACCAATTGTGCAAGTTCTCCCACTTAAAAAGAGAGATGCCTGTAATTTTCATCATAGGTACACGTCAACTATGAGAGACAGAATGGGGGGGAAAGAATCCAGGAAATCACATTGTAGGATTTTTAATGAATTAATTGGTAAATTCCTCAGTAAAATAAGTATTTGGTCACCTACAAACAAGCAAGATTTCTGGCTCTCACAGACCTGTAACTTCTTCTTTAAGAGGCTCCTCTGTCCTCCACTCGTTACCTGTATTAATGGCGCCTGTTTGAACTCGTTATCAGTATAAAAGACACCTGTTCACAACCTCAAACAGTCACACTCCAAACTCCACAAGACCAAAGAGCTGTCAAAGGACACCAGAAACAAAATTGTAGACCTGCACCAGGCTGGGAAGACTGAATCTGCAATAGGTAAGCAGCTTGGTGTGAAGAAATCAACTGTGGGAGCAATTATTAGAAAATGGAAGACATACAAGACCACTGATAGTCTCCCTCGATCTGGGGCTCCACGCAAGATCTCACTCCGAGGGGTCAAAATGATCACAAGAACGGTGAACAAAAATCCCAGAACCACACGGGGGGACCTAGTGAATGACCTGCAGAGAGCTGGGACCAAAGTAACAAAGGCTACCATCAGTAACACACTACGCCGCCAGGGACTCAAATCCTGCAGTGCCAGACGTGTCCCCCTGCTTAAGCCAGTACATGTCCAGGCCCGTCTGAAGTTTGCTAGAGAGCATTTGGATGATCCAGAAGAGGATTGGGAGAATGTCATATGGTCAGATGAAACCAAAATAGAACTTTTTGGTAAAAACTCAACTCATCGTGTTTGGAGGAGAAAGAATGCCGAGTTGCATCCAAAGAACACCATACCTACTGTGAAGCATGGGGGTGGAAACATCATGCTTTGGGGCTGTTTTTCTGCAAGGGGACCAGGACGACTGATCCGTGTAAAAGAAAGAATGAATGGGGCCATGTATCGTGAGATTTTGAGTGGAAACCTCCTTCCATCAGCAAGGGCATTGAAGATGAAACGTGGCTGGGTCTTTCAGCATGACAATGATTCCAAACACACCGCCCGGGCAACGAAGGAGTGGCTTCGTAAGAAGCATTTCAAGGTCCTGGAGTGGCCTAGCCAGTCTCCAGATCTCAACCCCATAGAAAATCTGTGGAGGGAGTTGAAAGTCCGTGTTGCCCAGCGACAGCCCCAAAACATCACTGCTCTAGAGGAGATCTGCATGGAGGAATGGGCCAAAATACCAGCAACAGTGTGTGAAAAGCTTGTGAAGACTTACAGAAAACGTTTGACCTCTGTCATTGCCAACAAAGGGTATATAACAAAGTATTGAGATGAACTTTTGTTATTGACCAAATACTTATTTTCCAACATAATTTGCAAATAAATTCTTTAAAAATCAGACAGTGATTTTCTGGATTTTTTTTTCTCATTTTGTCTCTCATAGTTGAGGTATACCTATGATGAAAATTACAGGCCTCTCATCTTTTTAAGTGGGAGAACTTGCACAATTGGTGGCTGACTAAATACTTTTTTGCCCCACTGTATGTGTTATAGACTTCCCATCAAGAATGTAAAGTCAAGCCTCTGACAAGTGAACTGGACAGAATTTTCTACCGTTGCTCCGGTTAAGCTGTTCATTTGTGCAAAATTAAATTCCCCCCATAAGGCAAACATTGGAGAATATTCCAACCTAAAAGGGAAGAAGAAGGACCACATACCTCTCCTCCTTAAAAGGAAAGATGGAAAGGGCGATCTTTGCCCACGCCACCTCAGGGGTGAAGCTGTTATTGAGTGATGGCTGGGCACCAACTTCCCAGCATAGTAATCCTTGATCAATATAGTGATGCTACTAACGAAATTACACATCTAGCACCATATTAGCACCTAATATAAAGAGCATTGTACTATGTGTTATCCTTACCTCTGGACCGTATGTCTTAAATACTCCTTCATAGACTGCTCCATTTTTCACTTTCAGCTCACACTTGGTCCCCTATGAATAAACAGGCCTATCAGTATTCATTGTCTGCAACATTCATGCAATTAAAAGTGGTAATGTCAATTTACAAGATTCAAAAAACAAGTTCAGAAACCCATCTGCTGTGAAAAAGACAAATGATTGATCAATCTCTGCTTTGTTTATGCAACCAGCTGTCTCTAAAGATCACACAGGCTTTGCTTATAGCGGCGTAGACATTTTGAAGAAACGGCATGTGGTGAAAGACTGAAGTACATACTGCTGTTACACATTCATTTACAGTAAGCATAATTCACATGTTTTATTCAAACAACGATATTTCTAATTGTGCTTATTTCTCTATTCATTATTGATATACAGAAGACAAAGTTCAAAAGGACGTACTAGACATATTTGTAACGTCAACTGAGAAAATAAAACTGTAAACACAGTTAAACATACCACCACTGAAGTCAAGACATGGACCATCCTCATATTTGCATATACACCATTGAAAATGACCTAAAGAAAAAAAAAAAAGAAAAAAAAAACACAGTTAACTTCTGATGTTCCCCAGTTGCTAAGAAACAAATGTGCTAAATAGGCTCTCACATGTATGCGACACCTATTGTTCCATTTACAATTCATAACAATAAAAAAGATTTCCAACCACTGGATTTAGGCTATTTATCTAAAAAGGTCCATTCTGTTCAAATTTTAACTATATTACAAAAACATAGCACTGTATTCAAATGACTGCACAGAATGAAGAAAAAGAAGTATTAATCCAGTGTGGGGGTTGTCATGAAAGAAGCCTCCTCTTTTTTGATAAACTACAGCAATCAGGTTTACTAGACGCCTAATGATACATCCCTATGTTGTATAAAAGCTATTTCCCACTGACATATGAGAGTTAACCGGTTACTTACTGCTGCGGGACCTTTACCACTGTGTCTTCCCCTGAAAAAAAGAAAATGGCATTGTTGTCAAACTTGCCATCATCATTAGTACTGAAGTTCTTGCTAGCATACTAAGACAAAGCCCTCTCTAATGGAGGCCACTGTAGACTGAACGTTACCTCGAGAGGAGGTGGTGGAAATCTATGATGGTACTGAACTGCTGTTTCACATGTTACAGGAGAATCCCAAGAAACACCATCAACACAAATTATCCAATCAAATTACATTTAAATGTCATGCAAATTACAAATTTGAATGCAATGTAGATTCTGAAATGTCCAACAGCTGGTTGGAATAATATTCAATGGGCTGCCAGCCACACACTACATGGAGTAGCCTACATTTTTTTTTTTCCGAAGCATGTCCTAAAATGCACCTTGTTCAGCAGCTGGCACATGGCCAGGCATTCACACTTAATTCAATGTAGGAAACGGCCACTCTCCCTACATCATATCCGCCTTACTCGATGAGTAATGTGCTCACCTAAAGACAGTCGGTTCCTCGATATAGTAATGTCGAAATTCAATAGGTTGGTTTCGTGAGTCCACGAACTGGTCCTATCGCATTTTACTCCATCTTCGCCCGGCCTAATGGATGAACCTACGCAATGAATGGGACGTACTGTCCTAGTGACCGGTGAAGAGAAGCCAGACCAAACTAACACCAGCGACATACACGATACGCATGCAGCTTCTGCACCGACGGTGTGCGTTCGCTTTGTATTAGGACGACATGAACAGAAATGTCATGCTTCAAGGACATTATTGCACGGGCAACAACGTCAAGGTTGAAAGCCCGTCGGTCTATAATTCCCCCTTCTCCTCCTCTTCTCCTCCTCCTCCTCCGCCCCATTCTTTCGTGCGCCCACACGTTTATATCAATTTCTTGACAAACCCGTTGCAGCAATGTTGCGGTAACGTGCCAACCTAGACGACTGTAGAACGAAAACAAACAGCCTGTTTTTATCATAGTCCCTTTAGATTGCCCCGTTAGCCGACGTTAGCCGCTATGAAACTGAATTAGGCAAGTGCGCTGAATCACAAGCATGGGCTGTCAAACGGCTAATTAACGCCGTTAGCCTAAGCGGCTCCGAGCCGATAGTAAACTGATATCAGCGACTTGGCAAAGAGCATCAGCGCTACACGCGCGTGGGGAAATGTGTTAGTCCACTAAAACATGTTTAAATACATAATCAGATATCAAATGATACGTCCTCTTGCAGGTTAAATAAAACGTAACATTATATTTCGAAGTTGCAACATTATTGGGGCGAGCAGCAGACGGGCCTCGCGAGCTCAGCTGCATAGCGTTACGCTAGGTGACCAACACGTCGCGAGGCCCGCATAACGTTCAGAAACGCGTACTACTTTCGGACCGTTAACGGGAGTGTCATCTCTCCAAACCGGCCCTGTTGGAAGTGACTGTGTTCAAGTATTGGAGGCTAGTCACGTTAACCCTCGCTGCTGTGTTTTTATTTCGCTAAATTAGCGGTTCAGTTGCACAGACCTGCCCAGATTCTGTCGTCCTCCACCGCTTCCTCCGGCACCAGAGGCGGTGGCGGCACTAGAGGTGTTGCCACCGCCGGGCTTGCTGCGATTTCCACCGGCCTTCATTGACATGGTGATCCCATAAAACTCCGCGTCTTAAAACGACCAGCTTCACACCGCAATTTCTCAACGATGTGTGACTATGTGACAGCTCGCAAACGTTAGCGATCCTCTGATGTGGCTAGCTAACAGGGTAACGTCAACGTGCCTCTTGAGGAGGATGCTATGCTAAGAAGCTAGCTTGCTAACAGTTGCTATCTAAATTAGCAATCTGTACAATTCCTATTAAAACAGAAAAAAATAATGTTTTAAAAAGACAACAAGCCTCAATTACTCTTCCAAAATAAACAAGGGTGTTACACCTCTTGCCAATTTGTTGTGTAATTCTAACAAAATAAATCGTTTATCTCAAAATAAGGTTTACAGCTATCTCAGGTTCTTTCCGTTGCTAACAGCGAAAAGACCAAAACAGTCTGAAAGGGGACAAAAAACTGCGGAGGGATATATGAAAGGCGTAGCGGCTCATAACATATAACGTTAACCAAATATTTCTACAGTGTGTTCTTTGACAGCCACCTACCTGATAAAAATACAAACGTGGTCATATTTAATCTAGATCACCAAAGAAACCTATAGATACGCATTTGTTTTGCTAAATTATACATACAACATGGCACTACTTTCAGGAAGTCCCCGAATCATCGACGGCTGTTCTGTGGCATCCACGTGAGCCGGCGAGCAAACTACATACACGGGCGCTCACGCGTAGAAGCCATAGAAACACATTTACAAGCTGCTTGTGTGTGCATAGGATGTCAATTTACACCTTACATTATGGACATAGAGATACAACTAGTTCGATGCGCAGGTACATTTACTAAAAAAAATACACATTGATGATTTTGTCAATAGAAGATAAAATGTTGTGTAGTTGGAAGAGAATCAAATAATTCGTATTCATTGTAGGGGCCTTTTTTATGCACTGAATGTCAAATTAAATAACGTGCCATGTATTCCAAAAACATCAAACTATGCTACATGTCAGGCTCCTGATATAATTTATTTAAAAAATATATACTTTGTGATTAAATCTGAATCTAATCCAAAACGAATTTTCTCTTGTTTTTTTCCTTGCCTTATATATACTGTGTAAATATATATCTATATAGATATATATTGGCCCTGTTAGCCATGAGCCGCTGGCTCAGCCATGGCAATGTTGAGAGCTATTGTGAGGCAATAGAAATGCTCCCAATGCAGGGTATAGCACCTTTAGAGATACATTTTTTTATTATATTCTATTAATCATTCAATAATCTTATAACAAGCTACAATAAAAATAAAAATGTCACATTCGGCTACAACATGGGTCTACAAGCCTTCCGTTTTTATATGATGTATTTATTTTCATTGTCCTATTCTAAAATCTCTACGATCAAAATTGAATGACATTTTAATCATTCCATCACTTCTCTAGTTTTTCCAGTTAGTCTAATTTAGGACCATATTAGCTGCACTTTGTGAAGGAAATAGCATATGCCTAGTTTTCCATTTCTTCCACATCTCAAGTACTAACTACAGTATGTTTTCTGCCCTAAACATACATTTATACATTCAGTCATTATTTGTATTTACATGAGACATATAGAAAAATACCTACAGTGAGTCTTTGCATTTAAGAATTGACAAGCTCAGATGGGACTCAAACATACAGTCCTCATGGATTAGAATCAATGGATTTAAATCCATAGACAACATGTCTTCTTCACTATGTTCACTGTCCTGTTGAAAGTGTCATCATCTCTGGTCAGTGAATGCATTCCACTTGCAACATACATCAAGAAATAAATGAAGTTCATTATTCCAATGCTTCTGCCCTGATATGGAATTTAAGAATTAATGTCAATTCATGGCTGTCCCCACAGCCAGCTACCAAGTAATGCCGATTCAATTGACAGTTAAGGATCTGGGTATACAATTAACAAATATATATAAAATGGCATTTTTGTTAAAAACTACGAGGATGGTAGCCTTAATTATATTGACTTGAATAATTTAGATGGTATGATAGATATTAATTGGCTGAAACATTCTGGTCTCAATACAGTTTTTGGTTTGGTCAATGTTTTCAAAGAGATCTTCAAGAAATGGGTGGTATTGTGTTGGTCCTGTATTGTGACTTCCTGTCAAACTCTCACTATTTCATCAGAAGGTACTTTTGTATCGGGAGTTACTTTTTACAAAATCCCAATTTGCCAACATGACACAACAGATGTGTTGTGTACTGGAAAATAATCCCTGTATTATGAGGCATGGATGGATCCAGTCTGTTGTGAACTTGTTTGATAACACAGGCAATATTCCTTCATTTGAGAATATCAGTTTGAATTATCAATTGACAGTGATAAAATAAAAAAAAGATAATTTGCCACTGTTTTAAAAACAATTCCAACTGCACTCCTAATGTTGGCAAAGCATCTTTTTGCAGGCACACCCCTTCCTTTAGTTCTATACCACCCCGGACTTTAAATCAATGGTCTTAATTTCAGAGAAAATTAAATCCATACAGTTATTTGAGGGTGCTTCAGATCACATTAATTTCCTGGACAAATAAAAATGTAATTATTTTGTAATTCACTCAATCCAGCATTACGAAATGTTTTAATTCAATGCGATTCAATACCCCGTCCCTACAAAAATGAAGTGCAATTCAAAGTGGTCAATGCCATTTACCCCTGCAATTCATTTCTTCACATTTAATTAAATTTGGATAGTATTTGCATTCTTTATAAAAGTGATATAGAAACGACAAACCACGAGTGAGATGATTAGACACTGAAATATTTGATTTAGTGATCTTTCCATGTACTTGTATAATTGATGCCTGCGTTACTGATACAGATGCTGAACTTCTGATTAACTGTCTTCTTCTGTTGGGATTTTTGTCATTTATAAAACAAGATTCGTCACAACAACTTCATACTTCCTCGTCTTCCAACTTGTTATCTGCTTATCTGCTTTAAACTCACAGGTAAGAACCGCAAAGGTTTTTTATTATTTTTTATTGTTCTACTTTAATTTGTGTGTGTAATGCATATCTATTATAGGTTTGGGTTGTACTGTATTCCAAGTTTGCCTATCGTTTGTGCAAAACGCACACTGTTAATAAAGTTTATTTAAAAAAACAACTGGGGTCTTATAAGGACCCACCGGGGTATGACCACTTCCAAATTAATTTTATTAACATGTAAAACAATTCATTAAAAAAATGTACCGACCATTACACGCTTAATACATATCAAAAATACACATTTACTCGCAGAAAAACAATACTACTCCACATATTGTCCTAATTTATAAAACATTTTGTTTTGTTTTCATCAGGCGTTCACTACGGGACTCGTTTTGTGTATTCCCTTCTTATATATATATATATATATATACAGTCTGTGGTATTCCCTCTGACAAGCAACTGTGGGATTATCTAAATAGTGCAGAGATGTGTGTATATCTCCTTGGTCACCTCTGAAAACATTCTCCATTAACCCTTTCCACCTCTGAGACTGTGTTATAGTCCCGTACGAGCGCTGATTTGTATTCGGCCAGCTCTGTCTCACGGAATAATGTTAACGTCTGTGGCTTTGAGTAGAGCTGCACAACGAACTTGCCAGCTAAGCTAACTCGCTAGCCCGTTAGCAGCCTCGGTTCGACGACATAATAGGCTGCTGTGCTTCTGGGAACACGGTGTCCTCGTCGTGTCAGATCAACCCAGCGCTAATCCGGGATAATATCGACGATCTTCACTTTATGTTTCACGGTTGTTGTGTAATCGTCTGCCCCGGTCACAGGATGGAGTAGCATTAGCTCACTTAGCCAGTCACCGGTGTCTTCTCCGCTCTGCTCTCATTGCGCTGGCTAAAAATACACTTTTTGTCCCATGCTCAGCTCGCCTCTAAAAGTGGTGGCCTAGTCCACGTTGAACTCGTCTTCGGCTTTTCTATTCACCTTGCTCGGAGTCTGGCACTCTACATGGTCACCACACTGAGTTTAAACCCACTGGAAGAGCGAGTCGGACCCCGAGGTTGTGAGCCCTGCTGGCCCGATCTAACGTTACATCGAAAGTGGACATCAGGTCCCCGAGTGAACCGATCTCTGACCGGTGGCCGAACATCCTTTTGCCCCAATGGCCTCGTTCTGTCCTAAATAGTAATATAAAGGAGCCTTGGTCCAGTCCAGGGTTGCGAGACCGAAACTGTGAGAAGGTCAGAGAAAAACGCGTTGTGTCTCAACTGTCTGAGATTGGCGAGGCAGACTTCCTCTGTCCGGAGCACAGCACCATGTCGGAGGACAACAACGCAGACAAGTTCATCAAGGTAATCTTGTGAAGCTGCAATCACTGATGGATGTTGAAAATGCTGTTCATGTTAGTCATCGGGAGTAGACGTTATTGCAGAGCTGGAAGCTGACTTCAACGTCACTTCATATGTTTTTGTTTGAGTACAACATGATCGTCAGTGTTCTGTCTACTACACCATCTTAATACACACTTGAATCATAGATTGGTACAACACATGGCAGTACAAGAGTTTTTTTTGTGTAGCTAACAGTAGAAATGTGAATCATTAACAATGTGTTATGTAAAGTTTTACTTGTATGTAAAACATTACTGTGGAGCTTGGATCTGTCTAACATGGTCGGAGTCATTATATTTCCATACACTCTGGCTCTGGGATCTGTTCCAGGACCTGCTCCCCTCAATGTGTCACTGCTCAGGCATTTATGGAAGCAGTAAAATGTGATCTCAAGTGACCCCGGCCCCCTGCCTGCATGGTTGGGTCAGAGTGTACCTAATGCCGGGTTGACTGAGGGGGGATGGCCTTGAGAACTGGAGCACACTTGGGAAGTTATCATGTCGAAGCATTAGTGGGTTCGTTAGCCAACTTTGGACTCAACCAAACTCTGTGGTATCAAGACCGTGGCACTCTAAACAAATGGTTTGATTGGTAATGTTGAAGAAAAGTTTCTTTCAGGTCCAATTCTGTTACTCACAAGGCTGTAGTAGTGGATTTGCATGGGCTCAATACAGGTCTGTCAAAAGGTAATTGATACATGAAGGTGTGACCTCCTGCAGGTCTGGTCTGGGCTCTTTTCACACTACTAAAAGGTTTCACTCTGAGGTTTGTTAATTAATGTAAAATAGTTTCTGTCTGCACAGGGGTTACTGCTACAGACAGAGTTGGCAGGAATACCCAAAGGCATTACAAACGAATACAGTTAATACAATTTAAAGATAACATTTTCTTCTACAGTAACCACCAGCTTTGTTAGACCCATTATCCAGGACCGCCAATGTTGGGCGTAGTGAAGTCAGACCTTTCAAAGATATTTAGTTTATGGCACAGACCCCTGGGTAGTTGTGACGGCTAAGATGTTACGTAATCATGATGAATCCCGATTATCATCAGTCTGTGTTCACACAGACCAGATTGGACTGGGCAGTGACAGGGAGCACAACATATGCTGCCTGTTGGCAGTGGCACACAATTTACTGCATTGTGCTGGCCAAGACCAATATATTCTCGGATAATTCTAATTTCATTTTCTGATCCTTAGTTTGGGGTTAGTAACTTTAAAGTATGAGTGTAGGATGGCTCTCTTTGCCATCTTTACTCAAATACAGCACAAAGTTGGAAATATTGCCAAACCAAAAAAGTATTGTAATCCAGCACAAGTCAAGTGCAATACTAAGAACTTCCTTCAGGGGAGAACCAGACTGACCGCTGAACCGAGCTGCTGTTTGGGGAAAGAAGAGGAAGTGGTGGCAGAAGAACATGGCAGGAGCGGCTGATGAGATCAGAGCGGAGCTCCTGCAGCAACAGCTGAGACAAGATATATATCAATATGTAATCCAAATGTGTACATTCATAAAATATTACGTTTAACCGACTAGTACGGTTCCTTTTGAGGTAAGGGCACAATGCAGGCAACAGGGCGGTGATAGCTGCGAGTCTTGACTTTGACTTTGGCAGTTTGGACCCGCCCATCTGAACCTGGATGCACTCGGGTCACCCGCCCAACAGGCCAGAGAGAGTGAGGTAACAGAGGATCCATCATCATCAGGAGCTGTCCGCTGTAGGTCAGAGGCATCGCTCTGCCACTTACTTCGTAGTTTAAAGTACATAATGCTGGATAAAACAGAAATGATCAGCCAGGGTTAGACTACGGCACCATCTCCTCCTCCCAGTCGGTGTTGATGTACATTGCTTGAGGAAGGGAGGCGCCCTGCCGCCCCATGAGCAGCATATTTGGGATGACGGCGTCAGAGTGGGCCACCTTTGAGGATATGTATCACAATGCTTTGGAGTTCAAGACTCCCTCAACTTCCACCAGTAGTGTGGAGTTCTGGCTCCGGGAACAGACTGACTTTCCTTATTTCCCTTTTCACAAGTGCCACCAAAGTGTGGGGCACGTGAAGGGTTGAAACGGAAGATAATCAGCTGATCCTGTTGCCATGGCCGCCCATGAGGGGGTAAAAAGGGTAAAGCTTTGTGGGGACCAGCTGCTAGCGGGGCCCATGGAGGCCATGTTCATCTGAAAGATAAGCTAAGATAACTCATTTTTAACTGAAATACTCACCATTACATATTAGAACAAACTCGCATTGGATTTATTTATTTTTTGCTTTAGTTGAATGTATCCTGTTTTATAATGAAAGCCTTTCTCTCTTGTGGGTCAGTGGGAGTGTGGGACAACCGTAATGTGTTCAATCAATGCAGAGCAGTCACTCGCTGCCTGCAGCCAGATCGGAAGTTGTGTTTTCAAAGGCAGACTTCTTTGCCTCTCTGTGTGTGCTTTTAGCTCTGCGGAGAGAGAACCAACTCATTAGCAATAAATCAGATCATCAGAGCGGATATTTTGAGTTAATAAGGTCAAAGCATTTAATGAACTCACAGGCCTCACACATCATGTCCGAGGTAAAAAGAACAAAGGGAGAAAGGCAGCAAATGTAACCTCACTGAGTGAAAGTGAATACACCTGAGCAGGGGGGAGGAGGGGGTGGGGGGCAGTTCCTTTCCAGCGAGGAGCGTTTGTTTTATCCTCCCTGCTGGCCTCAGGTGTGGTCATGTGATCTCTTCTTTGGGAATTTAAACAATGCCAGCTCTGCACAATAGTGTGTTTTTCTTATTTCTGTCCAAACATCCGACTCACTGTTTGTGGTGTTTCTCTTCCCGACAGGAGACGTCCATTCTAGACGAGTACAACATTAACTGGACACAGAAGTTGGGAGCCGGCATCAGTGGACCTGTCAGGTGAGTGCGTGTCTAGAAGTTCTTCTCTCCGTGCTCTTCCTCCAGTCCTGCGTCAGGTTGATGTCAAACTTCTGCTTCCAGAACAGTGTTGCATTGACAGAACTGGGAACAAAAATAAGTCTGACATGCCGGGTTAAGCCCAGCTGTGAGAGAAGAGCCAGCGTCAATTGAGATTGCTTTCTAGTTTTGTTTAGATCTGAAACTATTGTATTGTGAATCCCATGACGGGATTAAGGAGAGAGATAAATAATGATATCTTGCCCAGCTGCTGCAGTGCAGGATGAAACCACAGTGCTGAATGCTGCTGTATAATGTGGTTGTAAGTGTTATGTAACAGCAGGTGTAGAATATTTGCTAACTGAGCTGAACTTTGTGACTGCTGCCAAAGAAACCTTCCTGCATGTCACTTCTCATGTGGCTTTATTGCATCGTGTTCAACGTGGCACCGTTTCACCGGCACAGATTGAAGGTTTATCCTTGACACATTAACACATATTGAGGATATGAAAAGGTCAGATGGGGAGCAGACTGGACCAACCACTAGTGGATAACCTGGCTCTGAAATTAATTTTTTTTTTTTTCCTCATCCGCCACTGAACATTTCTACAGACCGCTCAATTCGTTTGTCTGCCTCTTCTGAAATCTATGTAGATTTAACACTTACAAACTTTAAATAAAAAATGCTGAGTCAGTGGTACCAGACAGAAATATGGAAAAGTCTTTATCCCTGACTATTTTAAACTGATATTATATATAAATGATATTTCTCAATGTAAAAGAAACATACTGTATCTGCCATGGTGACGGGTGACCCGGATTTCTTACCTCACACAGCCAACACTACTTACCCTGTATTTGGCAGGTGTCGGATGCTAATTTCATTCCCTGTGTGTAACACCGTCGCAACTCCAGGCTTGATGCGGAGATGTTTGGCACCGGTGCCACTGTTGTTGTGGTCTCTGGGGGCTCATTTGGCTCAGACACAGTCCATGTGACTGTAGCATCCTGGGCTTGAAGCCATCCAACCCAAAACAGTTTTGTCCCTCACCCCCTTGAGTGGAAACACTACTTCTCGTGCGAATGAATACATGTTAAGAGTATTTTTGTGTAGTCCAAATGCTGTTGATGACATTTTGTTCAAAGCAACTAATCTGCTTTTGAGAAGCTACGCTCGAATCAAACGGTGGATTCTTGTGGATGCACGAGGGATCAATGATAGAAACCCAGCAGTAAGCAGCGATGACTTTTACCCATTAACCCCTTCAGTAGCTACTTTAAAACCATGTGCTGAATCTAAAGCACAGACCGAGGTAGTCGTCAGGCTGGGAAACGAGACGTCCCTCTGCATCGCTCGACACAACCAGATTCTAAATTGTTTGCTAATTCACACCTTTTGTTTGCAGTGTCTGTTTACTCATTTAATATTTTGTCTGTTTGCACTTGTTGACCTCTGCCCCCCGTCGCCTCGGCCAACAGTGATATGATCTCTTCATGAGCAGGACTTCTGTTTGTGTTCACATTACAGCGTTACAGAGGCAGCGGCTGCTCAAACAGCTCCTTCTGTTTCATGCTGTCTGACCCCCCCCCTGCTGATTGCAGCTCGATGCAGGCTGTAATATGGCCATTCGTGTCTCTGATTCCTCCTGCACGTCCTGTACTTTGGTACAGACCCATGATGGCTTCAGTCTGTGATTTCCTAACGCGCGTAGTTTGGGCCTCAAGTGACGAGAATACTGAGAAACTGACTCACCGGTCCTCCATGTAAACACATTCTTGAACTCTATGATTCATGTTTCTTTCCGGGCAACTCTACTCGTCTCTTGATGTTCCGACTCTGTATTTCAACGTTAGTCATGGAGAAAATTTTTTTTTAATTTTTTTTATTCTCCTCCTCTTTCTATCTCACAACCCCCCCCCCCCCCCCCCCCCCCCCAAGCCAGCCATGAATGAACTTTGGCTGAAGCACAATGTTTCTCACAGTAATGCTCTAATAGTGTAATTTGAGTTTAAGGGCCAGAGGTTGCTGTTTGAAGTTGATGTTGGATTCCCTGCTGCTGTGGGGGGGGGGGCTTTTTCAGATAATGACATGTAGAGCAGCGCGGCTCATATTTCATGGGTTCTGCTGCAATCCTAAAATGTAGTTTGAAGACGACCATTACCGAACTTGATTTTGAAATAGGACTCGGATGGCTCTATTTGGTTCAACTGTCATTACAAAGATGCAGACAAGATTCATATGTCCCATAACAAAGTGTGATGTTGACAAAATACTGATCTTAACTCGATCTAGTCTGCTGCTTTCTCGTCCCTTTCTTGTAAATTTAACTTCACAGCACATATTCCCTGGACTTTAACGCCAGTAGAAACATATTCAACCACGTAACAATTGACGATAAGGCTAAAAGCTAATTAAATGAGTAAATAGTTAAGTAGCTTGGCATTTCCGTGCTGCAATTTCTTGTAACTTATCGGCTGACATACAAAACAATGTCGACATACTGTAACTGTAAAGAGCTGAACAGAAACTACCGTATTCATTCTTGGCGTATGGGATCACATCTGTGATGCAGGGCGGTTATCATATTGACTGAGATGTTTGTTGACTTTTGTTTTCTCCCTGTTAAAGAGTTTGTGTGAAGAAGTCCTCTCAGGAGCGCCTGGCCCTGAAGATCCTCATTGACCGCCCCAAGGCCAGGAATGAGGTTAGCGTTACTCTGGCGGTTTTGATTAATGTCTGTTGTCTGTGGCTGGTTCAAAATGCTTTGTTCTGCCTGCCTGTTATCAGTCTCTATTTACTCCTGTTGTTCTTTCCTCGTCAATCCTGTGCCTCCGCTGTCTGTTTGTATTGCCGTCTTTGTTCGTAACATCGTCTCCGTGCCATTAGAAGACTTCTGTTTTGATCAAGCAGCTTACGCAGCAGTTAAGCAGTGAGACACGCAGTCAAAACAAGCAGCACAGACTCTCTTCACAAAAGCTTTCGCTGCTGAACTGTGAAAACTGTCACTAATAGGCAAATGCACACAGATTACTGCTAAACAATGTATTCCTCAGGCACTTGTATCATCTTTTTTTCTTTAGGGTATACCTCGATGCATTCTAGTTGTTTGTGTGTTTGCACAATGATTCAGTTTACATGTTTGGTTTATAAAGTCTCGGTCAGTCTTGCAAATGCCTTTTTTCTTATTCTGACGCTGCATCATTTCCAGAATAACTTGCATCATTGCAGTTGGAAGAAGCCTCCCTATTGGTTGCTCGGCATAGTTTGTTATATTTTTGTAGTAATCTATATTAACAGATTCTGCAATCTGTAGGCAACGGGACAAGATTTTGGTATCGGAGGCTTCTGTTTGTAGTTCCGAGCAGTGTTGACCAATCACACTCGAGCTGGCTTTGGTTAAATGCAGGTAAACGGTCCGTGTGGAGAGCAAAAGGGGCGGGACGCGTCGGCTGCAATGCAATCTCGGAGCCCACCGGCTATTGTCTGACTTTTTATTGGATTAAGATGTAAACTGGCCAAACAAATCAATGAAGGTAAAACTTATTTCTGTTCTGGTTCTTGTGTCACACAGCTCCACAGCTTAAGTACTAAACCACCTTCAGTTTCCAGTTTCCTTCTCTCTCTCTCTCTCTCTCTCTCTCACACACACACACACACACACACACACACACACACACACACTCCCCTGACCATTTCTGTAAACATGATGAAGGAAAATGATCCATAATGACATAAAGGTCAAAACACTTCACTAACACAGAATGCTGTGTCATCTGTGCTGTAGTTTAAACACATTTATCACTTCCTGTGGGATGCCGTTGTAGTTATTTTGCACAACTTTAAAATGAAACTCTGAACATATTTCAGTGAATTACAGTACGGTGTGTTTGATTCTCTTCCATTCAGGTGCGTCTCCATATGATGTGTGCCAACCACCCAAATATAGTGCAAATCCTGGACGTTTACGCCAACAGTGTCCAGTTCCCGCACGAGTCCAGCCCGAGGTAAAGATCTCTCTGAGAGAGAGAGAGAGAGAGAGAGAGAGAGAGAGAGAGAGA
>NW_022280047.1:2544242-2580531 GCF_004355925.1 Anarrhichthys ocellatus
AGAGAGAGAGAGAGAGAGAGAGAGAGAGAGAGAGAGAGAGATCCATCCATCTCGATCTCGTCTCTTTTGCTCTTTCCCCTGACACATCCACACCTCCTCACTTGTTTCTTACAGAGCGCGGCTCCTAATTGTCATGGAAATGATGGAGGGTGGCGAGCTGTTCCACAGAATCAGTCAGCACAGGCACTTTACTGAAAAGATGGCCAGTCAGGTCACTAAACAGGTTAGTGAAGACACACAGACGTTGTTTTTTTTTAGTTTTTTTTTATCGGTTCTCTGAATGTTCTCGATATTTAATCTTGGTTGGTTGGTCGGTCCGTTCTGTCGGCGTGTTTGTTTGTGAGAAACACTTTTCCTCTGTATGTAACAGCCTCCACATGTCATTAGTAGCCCCCCCCTGCTTGGATAAAGCCGCACATGAAGTAGTTGAACTGTGAGATTTATGGTCAAAAGAAGCAACACAAACCAGCTCAAATCAAGTGTCTTTAAAAGTTGCTTTGACACACACACACACACACACACACACACACACACCACCCCAGACAGAGTGGTGTCTCAATCTGATGTCTCTTCCCCCTGTAGATCAGTCAAGCCTTGGAACATTGTCACTCCCTAAATATTGCACATCGCGACCTGAAGCCAGAGAACCTGCTCTTTAAGGATAACTCTCTGGTAAGTTGCCGACATAAATACTTCAAATTCACCACAACTGGTGCTTTCGCTACAAAGGAAAATAAACTTTGCTGGACTGTAAGGCAGCAGCTTTACTTTTCGAGACCCTATAATGAGGAACAATTTCTAAATGTGGCAGATAATGTGCAGCTTTTTGGAATATCCAACCTGCATTTTCAGCCCTAAACTACAAAATCAACCCTCCAATGATCTCCCTGGAACCTGAATGTATTAATCAAAAAAAAAAAAAATCAAGTGAAACTATAGCCAGAAATCTGTTTCTGCGCTCGCTCCATGTTCATCCTTCGCACTCCGGGATTCTGTTTTTTCCACAGGATGCACCTGTGAAGTTGTGTGACTTTGGCTTTGCCAAAATTGATCAAGGAGACTTGATGACCCCTCAGTTCACTCCCTACTACGTAGCACCGCAGGTAAAAAGCGTCTAGAAGTCATCCAACGATACCAAATGTACTCACACAGATAGGGACGTCTTAAATGCAAAGTCCACAATGTATCCCTTCTGTTGTTATTTCTCTTCAGGTACTTGAGGCTCAAAGAAGACACCAAAAAGAAAAGTCCGGAATTATACCCACTTCACCTACTCCTTATACCTATAACAAGGTGAGACCCAAACCAGTTGAACTTTGCATTTCGACCTACTTTGGCAAGTATTGTTTTGAATCAATCCTAATCTTACAAGGCCAATTCTGAGAAAGAGTCGACTGTTTGGGACTAATCTACGGGCGGCAGCGCTGGGTCCCTGCTCCCCTGCCGCTAAGAGACTACAGCTGCCAGCGCTAGAGAAAGAGGCGCTAGGTTTTGCACTGTTTGAATTGGAGTTGCTACAGCCGCGTCCGTCTTCGAAGCTGGCGCCTGCTCTCGGAGAAGTAGTCCAACCCAGCGGGGAGTGATCCTTGTCTGTCACTTGTGGTCTGATAAACAGCAAATCCATCAAATTCAGTGCCCCACGCCGTTTCTTTGAGACTACGTCGAGGATTTTGACTACGGAAGTGGGCGTGGTTTCATATCTCGCCCCTTACCCACCTTGCCCACCTAGGCTCAGATCTGGAGGTGAAGTTACACTTGAAATACATGCGTCTCTTTCTCTTCTCGCTCGTTCTCCAGAGCTGCGACTTGTGGTCTCTCGGTGTGATCATCTACGTGATGCTGTGCGGCTACCCTCCGTTCTACTCCAAGCACCACAGTCGCACCATCCCAAAGGACATGAGGAAGAAGATTATGACGGGCAGCTTTGACTTCCCTGAAGATGAGTGGAGCCAGATCTCTGAAATGGCCAAGGACATCGTACGCAAGTGAGTCATCTTCTTTGTCCCTGCTCCCTGTGTGCTTATCTCATCTTGCTGTGGAACAAAGCGTTTCCTTTTTCACACCATCCGTCATCCGTCCTTCTTCCGTCTGATAATGTGTTCTGCCTCCCGGCCTCGTGCGCCCCCTGCAGGCTGCTGAAGGTGAAGCCAGAGGAGAGGCTGACCATCGAGGGAGTCTTGGCTCACCCGTGGCTCAACTGCACCGAGGCCCTCGACAACGTGCTGCCCTCCGCCCAGATGATGATGGACAAGGTGAGTGGGAAGTTAAAGGTGCAAAATCTTGCCAAATGTTGCACAGTCATGCTGCCGTTCCTGAATGAATTGACAGCAGCTGGGGGGCCACGGTTGAAAGTCAGAGTACTAGGGTCCTCTTCTTTCTTTGCTCACCGTCTGTCCTCTCACCTTCCAGGCGGTAGTTGCTGGTATCCAGCAGGCCCATGCGGAGCAGCTGGCCAACATGAGAATTCAGGATCTGAACGTCAGCCTGAAGCCTTTAAACTCTGTCAACAACCCAATCCTCAGGAAGCGGAAACTACTCGGGTACGATTGCTTTTGTTGAGGGTTTTGTGTCACGTTTTCTCATCTTGTGTTTTAAAAAGCTTAGTAATATAATATAGTTTATTTCTGTTTGAAGTCACAAAGACATCCCACTTAAAATGATGATTGCACTGATGAGATACAGTAGCTAGGTGAGGGTGAGAATGTTTTAATAATGTTTCTATCTGCCTTCCTGTAGTAAGTGCTAAATGTAAATCCAAAATCTCATTCTCTTCACTAACTTTTCTCCTAATTGGGTCAAAGATTGAAATGTGTTTCGGTGTCCATGTTGCAGCCCAAAGCCCAGTGACGGTTTCTTCATTCACGACCCGGAGAACGGAGGAGAAGACTCCAACGTCGCGCTGGAAAAGTTACGAGATGTCATTGCACAGTGTATACTACCACAAGCTGGTCAGTAAACACACGCTAATGTCGAAATGTTACTGAACTAGACCGAAACAAAACATGCCACTAGCGTGTTGCTGAATACATACTTTGTGCATATATTGTATATACTGGTATTATTAGCTGCAATACATTACACCACAGACGCCATATCTACATTTTTGTCATTTGTATTCAACTAAGAAGTATTTTGCAAAGATTGGCTATAACTTAACTTCTGCTATATAAGACACACAAAATACTGACAAACTCACCTACGTTATAGCAGGTATAATATATATATAAACATTGACTTGTAATTAAGCTATAATAATTACGGCTGGGCAATATGGAGTTGAGCAAATTAAATGTCCTGATATTGTTTTACCAAATACCTCAATATCAATACTGTAACAATATAGTATTGTTGACCTTTGGTGCTTTTACAGAATAGTTGCACATTTAAATTGTAAAATAATCATCAGTAATGATGACATAATGACTAAGTGGATAGAGGCAAATAATAAAACAGCTAGAACAGTCTGGTAAGTTCAGAAAATTACATCACTTTTCTGTAATGCAGCCTTTAAAACTAGGAAAAGACGACACTTATGTCATATTAGGATGTTCCAAAATCTATGACGATATCTCGTCTCGTATCACGAAATTGATAAAATATCTAAATATTGCCCAGCCATAATATTAGCTATATAGAAGAATCAAAAAACACAAAAAAACACAGGACATGATGTTTGTCTGTCCTTTGTGCCAAGGTGGTGAGCACTTCTGGGAAATTAACCTTGTTTTGAGTGGTTGACGATCGACAAGTGGGGGTTTCCATCTTGTGTGGGGTGTATCTTGGTTTGGTTTAGGTTGTAGAATTTTGGGACAGTTGGGCCCAGAACACATCATCAGTAATGTTCCCTTGTGTCATTGAGTGTTTCGGCCTTTCAACACTATACACCCTCCCCAAGGGCAGCCAGCTGCAGGATGATCAGCCCTCAGCTTGTGTGCCGTGCCCAACTGTCTCAAACTTGACAACATTGAGAATTGTAGACGCTTGAATGGTTAACAGGTGGGGATTCTCAAGTGGGTTATGCTGACATATTTGGAGCCCAGCATGGGTCATTCCGCTTGATCCAAATCCACTGGCTGCCTCTGAGATTGCCTTCATGGTCTGCCACAGAGCCTGACTGTGGCTTCCCAGCTCTTTCAACAGTCTGATGGTTGAAGAAGCCACAAATCCTCTGCATCCCACTTCCACTGGACAGTTTTTGTGTTCCAGCCACGCTGCTTTGCTTCTGCTGCATTTCCCATAGTTCCCTCCAGCTGATCTTTCTCCTCTCCACACCTTCCCACCGCATCCATTGTCCCTGTTTCACGAGAGAGACTTCTTGCGACCTCCTCCTGTCGGCGCACCTCCTCGACCACCAATTTTCTCCGTTCTGATGTTGTGGCCTTTCGCAAAGTTGGTTCACTTGCCGTCAGGCTGAGGCCTCCTCTTCCCTGCTGAACTTGCCCCACAATGTCTTTGTGCCTCAGGGTTGATGTTGCTTGTGCACAGCATTGGATGGTTTCCACTTCTGCCCAGTTGCTAGGGGCAGTGCAGCATTACTGATAATCTTGCCTCTGGAATCCCTCAGCGTCATCTGCAGTCTGACTTTAGAACACTTGTATTCTTCCGTCAAACTAGTGAGAGGTAGTTCCAGGACCCCTTTGCCATAGAGGCTGATGTTAGTTAGACATCGTGGGACACCGAGCCACTTTTTCACGTACGAGGTGATGGTTCGCTCCATCTTCTCCACAGTTGTTATTGGGACCTCATAGACAGTGAGTGGCCACATTGTCCGAGGGAGGAGTCCAAATTGTAGGCACCAGAGCTTCAGTTTTCCAGGCAGTGCGGTTTTGTTGATGTTCTCCAGGTTGTTGATAATTTCTTGCCTTAGTTGTTGCACCTGCTCTTTGTCCTTGAGGCTTGCATTGTACCATCTGCCCAGGCTTTTGACAGGCTGCTCAGATACTGTTGGTATTGGGTCATCGCCAATACAGAACCTCGTGTCTTTAGGCATTTCCTTAACAATAGAGTTACTTCGAGACTTGGTTGGATTGATTTTCATGCGGGCCCACTTGATGTTTTCCTGTAGCTTTCCAAGTAGCCGCTTGGTGCACGCTGCAGTATTGGTCCATATTGATATATATTACGTAAGAAGACATGATATTTTTTATGTTGTTCTCTTGCATATGTTAAATAGCTCAGAGAGAAAGAGAGTCGCTCCTGAAGTGACTGTTTTTTTGTTTGTCCAGGAGAAAACGAGGATGAGAAGCTGAACGAGGTGATGTATGACGCCTGGAGGTTCAACAGAGACTGTAAACAGCTGAGAGACGGCCTGCAGGGGCTCAGCTGGGACGGTCGGTACCATTTCATCTCGTCTCTATCCGGCAATCTTTTGTATCGGTTAAACAATTAAAAGCAAAGTAGCTGTTTTGACATCTGTAAAAACGCTGTTAGAATTTACCGGTAGTTTTCATCTGACATTAGCTCTGGAATGCTTTTCCCTCACAAAGTGTTTATTCAGCTGTAATGATGCTACACATTATCTGGCCTTTGTGTTTCATCTGGCTGCCAAAAAAAGCTGTTGCAGTTACAAACACAGCTCAGTTGTCCATATGAAGAAATAAATACACCAAACATTACACTGCAGTTCAAACAGGAAGTGATCTTGAACGGCCGAGGAGTGATGGGTTGCCAGTAGAGCTGTAACCATTGGATTCATTGTTTATGCAACGATCTGCAGCTTTTCTTTGTTTTATGAGATAACAAATGAAACATTTTCATGTTTTATTGACCAAACGATTAGTTGAGATAATTAGCAGATTAATAGAAAAATGTAAATGACTGTACAGCTTTAATCATTGTTTCCTCCAAACATCAGCAGTAAACAAGTGTTGAATATATTCTATTTTGAATCATGAGTGGCTGTGGTTAAAGCCTAATGGGTAACGGATACGGTGAAAAAGACAAATGATACGTTTGTGTGAATTGGTTAAGCAATACAGTCTTGATATATTTTTTTCCAGTTAGAAGCATGAATCATTTACTCATTCATCTGTAGCTTTAAGTTGTTTGTGTAGTTCCCAGGTCCCTAACCACCAACTTCTCCATTGCAGGACGATCCTTCTCCGATAAAGTCGACCGCTTGAAGTTGGCTGAAATAGTGAAACAGGCCATTGAAGAGAAGACGAATCTCCAAGAATCTCATTAGCGAACGCTGTCTTTCTATCTTCTTTTTATATTGTTTAATATGACCCTTTTTAACCCATATCTGTAAAGAGGCTTTTTTTTATGTAAAATAATGCACTCATTTTTCTTTTCTTTTTTTTCATGAATTCACTTGCAAGACCTATTGTACAGCTGTAGATATATTTCAAAGAGGACTCGTGGGTACTATCATTTTTTTTTTCTAAATGGAAACTTGCAAAGAACATTGAAAAAAACTATATTTTCATTTTTGCAAAAAAAAGAGAAAAGAAGATAAAAAATCAGTTAAAGAAATTATTTTCTGGGAGGGAATTTTTATTAGCTGATTGTCCAAGGCGTCACATGTTTTATCACAGTTATTTCATTTTATTCTGTTTTTATTTGAACCATCCTAATTTAATTTATTTAAACAAAGAGTTCCATTATTTTATACCTTACTTGTAGCCTGGCAGTGGGCTCTAAAGTCAAGTCAAGCTGTCTCCGTTTGCTCTTCCACACACTCTGATTCTGAACGTTTAAATTATATCAATCCTTTTTTTTTTTTTGTGTAAAACCATGACCTTTTTGTTGTATAGAGGTCAAGGCAGACTGGAAATGGAGGTGAGAAAGTGTCAAGAATGGACGAATTACATCCCCAAATGAATTTAGTCAAAACCGTTAATTTCTTTTAAGCTAGTAAGAGATCAAAGCAGACTGAACAGACATAAACACAATGGTGCAGTTAGATGTTAACCTAAGGTCCACTTACTAGCTTTTTATGGAGCTTTTAACTGCCTCACAATCTTCTTTAGAAGACGCTGTTTTTTTTAAGATACGGTTGAAAGCTCCAGTTAAGTTTAGACTTTATTGTCAAATAATTTCAGAGGTCAAAAATGAACTTTCAGGCTCAACTGGATCCATGTAGGTTTCACGAACTAGTTCGACTCATACACATGAAGTGAAGTTTGTGTCTGGCAGGTACAAGGAAGTGAATTATTTTATGTAAAGGCTTTTTACATGTCTTCCCGTTTCTAATGTGATGGTGAAAGGTCTTAAGGTCAGTCTTCAGCTAACGTTGTTGAGGCACAGCCTGAGCTGCTTTGACTTAAACTTGTATTTACTGGAATTCAGACCAGAGTCCGTTAACATTTTAAAGGAAGACTGCTTGCTACCTGAGCCAACAGAAACGATAACCGGTTTCATTCTGATAAAGCTTGCAGTGCTACTGAATGTGCAATAATGTAATCATTTATTCATAGTGTATGCATGTACATGGTAGAGAGATATGATCCGTCAGTCCGTCAGTATTCATTTCAATGGTCTGAATACCAGCAAATACTCCCTCCCTTCACTCATCCTCATCCTTTAGTTGTAAATAATGTCATTGGTTAGCCAATAGTGACATTTCCTCTCGTGCTCCAGTCATATCTGAATTTATTTCTTCAAAGAGGGGTTGAAAGAAGGGACTCTTGTTCAGTGCCTGATTATTTCTTCCATAATGTTGTCTGTTTATTTTGAAAGTCCTCAGAATTTATGAAATTCCCCTTTGCTGAGGTCTTATCTTTATAAGAATATACATGAAAAGATACGTCTATTCGGAGTCTTTAGCAAACATTGGAGGAATATATTGATGCTGTCCAGTAAAAAAACGTAAAAACATAAACTGAATAATCAGGTGTTCTGTTAAGGGTTGATGAAAACCTATTTGATTATCTGTAAAATGCATCGTCTCATAGCTAAAAATCACCTGCTAGCTTATGGCTAGGTTGACGTTCTGGAGACACAGTACAGTGATGATCTGTAGGCTGATCTGTAAGGGCCATACAGCCTCTCTTAAAGTCTTAATGATAACCACAGCTTGTGTTTGAAAAGGCCTTATTATCACATGAATAAGTTTTACGCTCAAATGTGCCTTGTCGACGAGCTGGCATCTTCATTCTCGTATCAGAGAAACTGAATTACAGGATGAAGGGGACATTGTTGTATGGATGTGTTGGTATTGGTCCTTTTGGCTTTGATTTGCTTGTTTTCATGTAACGAAATGAAGGCTTTCATTCCACAAATAATCGTAGCCTACTGGTTTGGCAACAGTTTGTTGACATGAATATATAGTTGCATATCTGGTGAAACTCTGCTGTCTTCAAAAAGAAGAGGTTCATCTTTTGGTTTGTGGCTCAAGACAACCCCTTGTTTTACTACTGACACATTAAGGGAATACTTCAACATTTTTGGAAATGCCCTTATTTGCTGTCTGGCCGAGTGTTAGCAAAACTTGCCAATAAGCTGTGGCTAGCAGCCGGTTAGCTTAGCTTAACATAAAGACGGGAAACAATTAGCCTGGGAACAGAATCTGGCCTCAAGGACCTCAACACATCACATCACAGTTATCAACACGTCATGTATCCGCTTTTTCTGAATCACGTTAAGAAATTGACTTGTAAAATCAACAATTGGTCCTTTTACCCAGGTTAAGGTGCCAGTCGGACCATTACATTTTTACAAATTTCCCCCTGGGGATGAATAAAGTACATATCTATCTTCTTAATCGAGCACATTTAATCTGCTAGTTTTTGGGTCTGAGACAAAAAAAAGAGTCGGGCATTAAATAGTGACTTTACAGACTTTTATTTAGATTCAAATCGTTGAGATTTTTACATTTAAGAAGTTCATTCTTGAGCTTCAGAGGTCCCGGTGTGTTATATTTAATCGAACAATATGGTAGCGATGTAAATCTTCTCATCCCCGCCACAAAGCAAATCAAGCATATTTGTCAAAATGTCAAACTGTTGCTTTAATGTGCAGCCGTCAAGTTTGTTAAAATGCACAGAATCAACAGCTCTTTACTTAAAGTGGAGCTAATGCTGCAGTTTTGTTTTACTTTGACCGTGTGTGTGTGTGTGTGTGTCTGGTTCAGTCCTACCGTGTATTATTGGAGGCCTATAAATTAATCAGAACTGCTTCTTTTAAATCTCCTCCTGCACCCACAAATAACAATCCTTTTGCTACCCGAGTGAGCATTGTTGTTGAAGGTCAGTGTATTTATCTGAATTTCGTACTGCTAAGTCGAGCCATAAATCTTGATACTGATACTCCTAACAATGAAAACCCCAGGGGAAAGTCTGCTGCTCAGTCTGGCTCAGTATTCCTAAATAAATCCCAGAGGGGCGGCTGGTTCTGAAGATGCTCCCTCTCTCCTCGCATCCTCTCACTGAGTAGTTGCTGCTGCAGGATGCCCTCAGTCTGACATTCGGCTTCAGACATGCATCACAAATGTTAAAAAGCTTCCACTAGTCACTTCCTCTCTCTTATCTGCTCAGTGAAGAGGGACCAGATTTCAGATTTTTATACCAGGACAGATTTCTTGTGCCCTACATGGATGCTGACTGAGGAGAAATAACCTTGTTTTGACCTGAACTGAAAGGCAGTGAAATGGTTTTAGTCAGCACTTGCTACTCTTGATAAATACCAGTTGCTTCCTCTGCTGTGTGTGTACAAAGAGGTGGGTTTTATATCTTTTTGAGCAATTCCTGTTTATGTTAAGTCAGGAAGAAATGTTTAAGAGTTAGGGGCCTTCTCTCTGTTTGAACGATCTGTTTCTTTTCTCTCTCTGGCCTGGCAGTTATGTAGCATGTACCTGAATCCCTCACGAGAGACTTGCTGTATTTGTCTACATCTATTTTTTTGCCCTTTCTGCCTTCTTTGGAACATCATCAACATGCTGACTTTGTAATAAAGGAATTCTTTGACTTTTGAACTGACTTTTTTAATCGTTTATACTGTGTATTAATATTCATTGGCGTGCATTCCTGCCCTATTTTATCAGTCACGACGAGCATCCTGCCCTCCCAATTACCGTAATTACCGGGGGCAATTACTGTACGTTGACAAACACCAGAGAGCAACATATTCATCCTGCACACCACGGTAAGAAGCTCTCATCGCAACCAATTCAAACATCAAGTAACTAAATGAGCACACTGCAAAAAACAACAAAGACTGATGCTAGCGATTTTGCTGCTTGATGCTAAACCGCACAAACAAACACAAACTTGTGTTATAAACACAAACGCACTGTGAAAGCCGAGTCTCGACAGATTATAAAGTATGATCACTGTGCGACCAAAACTCACAAAACTAGCAGCAAAAAAGAGAAAAAAAGCATCACTATATACAGATATAACCATGAGTTATCTGTAACCTTTTCTGTTTTGTGCTCAGAAGTTGTGGTCGAGGCCATGTGCTGCTAATCGTTACTCCAATGTCTCTGGATCTCTTTTGAGTGGCTTCCAGCCGTCTCTACTCATGTGCATGGTATGAAGGAGCATTTGCACACTGCACTCCTGCATCGAGGAGCCCGTCATCCTTCAGCCTTGCACGTGAAAACGCGGTGTATGTCTCGATCTCGTGGATGAATTGTGGTACAGCACCCATACTAGACATAGACCAGGTGGTATTGTGTGCAGAGGTATGATTGATTTTTTTTTTTTTTTCAAAACCAGTTGTATAGATGGAATTAATACCTACAGTGACATGTTTATGAATCTTTTACCTGAGAAAATTAAAAATGGCACAGATTGTATCCAAATGGACAGTTTGAAGATCTTGCCTTTTACAGTTTTGTTAAGACAGGAAGGAAATCTTTCATCAATTGTGTTCCATCTTTATTTACATATACACATTAACATATATAGTAATGCGTACACCTCTGCAAATCTCACAAGTGTTACCTTTATTATGATACCAATATTATTTAAATTGAAAAGATACACTATTCATGTTGGGCATGTTATTTCTGAGCAGGGGCCTGAGCCAGAGGGGTTTAAGAGTATGCAGCCCACAATGGTATTACTTTACATGTGAGTGGTTTGTTTGCACACTGGGTGAGTAATGAGAGGAATTTGGCTCACTGTGAGAAGCTTTGAATAATTCATAATAATCTCTAGTAAGGCTTCTGTAACTTGGAAAAAATGAAATAAAAATAATCTAAATCCTGACACATTTCACTTTAACACTTGCATCCAAAGATGCCATGTGTGTGAATTTATTGTAAATGTTCAAAAAAACATCTACTCAAAGTGACATTTTAAGTTAAAAATCTTTTATTGTAGATTAAAGAGAGAGCAGGTAGAAATCTAGAACAAAATCATCTTAAGAAATTCACAACCTCAGAAGATAAAAGCATGTTCACATTGATACATAACAAAAGACTATGTCACACATAAGGCACTTTAACACATACATATATCTATATATGTATATATATTAAATGTGTGGGAAATCTGTGGGAAAGCAGCAAGAAAACAAACTAGAAAATAGCTCCCAGAATGGAAATCACATCATCAAAAGCTTGAGAGATGAAAGACTAATGTAAAGTCTGTTTTACAGGGGTTGTATTATTTAAGTAACTGAACATTAATAGGAATGCAGGTGTTATAACAGATCAAAACATGTGCAGTGTAGGTGACTTTCATGAATAATAATGGAGGGGGAGGAATATTGTGGCCGTACAAGACAGTTTGCAGACACATTCCCCCTATTAGGCCCGTTTACGCACATTACACATGACACCCCCTAATTTGACCAAGCAGATAACACAAGGAAATCTCTCATTGGGTCCCTCAGCACTTCCCATTAAAAGAGGAAATATTAAGGTTAAATACAAACGTTGCACTGCCTCCCAGATGTACATAACAGATCTTGTGATGGCGCTCTAAGCTGTGAGAGATAACACATTTCAAATTCCTTTAGGGTGATTTCATGGTTCAGTAACTCAAGTGGAGCATTAAAACTTAACTAGACACAAACCAGACCAATCTTTTAATCTGCGCTGGCACTTTAATGCCCAGTGTAAATGGGTTGAACACAATCTGTATGTTTGGAATGTGTTTTTTAGAGCTTTGGCGCCTTCTCCATTACTACATACATTATGCCTCTCAGTCCCCAGTGTGCAACACCAAAGACAAATCCCCGGCAGGTTGAAATGCACTTGGCAAATTGTAAAACGCCTCAATTCAAAGCTTTGAAATTGACACTGAGGTGATGCAGAGGGCTGAGGTGTTTGCACAAAATAATGGAACTAAAATTGAGTTACGGTTGGAAAGAGAGCAGCAAATCCATTTTTAGGTCGGTAATTAATCTCTCTGAGCTCCACGACCCCCCCCCCCCACCCCTCCCAAAACCAAACAGAAGACAGTGAAGATGTTTCGACAGGACCGGCTCAGTCCGAGTCCTCATCGTCCAAATACTCTTCAGCGTTGCTTTGTGTGCGTGTGATGTCTGAAACAAGAGAAATGGACAATTAATGACAGGAATATTGCAATATTTCACTGCTTATATGAATCTGCAAAACCTCTGCCCCTTATATTATTAGTGGCCGTATGTCTCTTGCATCTTTTGCAAAATAAGTTCCTAAGCATGTGTGGTTTCATGGAGTTAGTTCACAATGTATGAGAGGCTCATTCATGGTCCTTTGTTGCACTGATGCTGGTGCTACTCTCAAGGATTGTCTATGCTGTGCACTGACAGTCAACCCCAGTTCAATAAAGAAACAGCATATTATTCTGTTCCCTGTGGGAGTGTGTGGCCTGTCTCAGAGATACTGTATGTGTGTGTGTGTGTGTGTGTGTGTGTGTGTGTGTGCACGCCCCCTGTTGGCCACTGTACTTACTGCTTCCCTGCTTCTTCTTGAGAAGTGAAGCACACATAGGGTTGGTGGACATCTCCAGAGCCAGCTTATTCTCGTTGTTCCTTACGTCCGTCCTCGGATCTGAAACAAACACAGTCGCACTAAAAAGACCAGAAACTACATACAGGAAGACACAGAGATACAACTGTGTGCATGTGAGGAGGCACACAAAACGTGGAGAGTCAGCTGGTTATTGTTTCCTCAATTTGGAACCACACATCCTCCTTTTATGGTCTGATAAAAACCTTCATGGAGCTTTGTCTAAGTGTTTTCCCTGCTCTGTGTCGATATCCATCCAAATAAAGAACATGACCTGCTGAATTTCCTTTTTCATAAAACCAAATACGAGACGAGGCTAGACACTCACTCTTGGTCAGCAGCATTTCCACAATGTCAGAATAACCTTTCCAGGCAGCAGCGTGCAGAGCAGTGTCCCCAAGTTTATTCTGAAACACAAAGCATGCACATCACAGACAAAACGCCTTGACAAGGATTCTATTTGACGTCATTGAACTAAGATGTGAAACCACACCCAAACCACAGCTATATGAAAAAAAAACAACAACTTTTCAGATGGGTGAAAGATGCACAAAGTAATATGTCGGGCCCATCAGCAGCTTCCAGAACAGCTTCAATTGTTCTCGTCATAGAAGTCTCTGAGACTATACTGGAAAGTTGTTCACAACTTTTCTAAAACATATTCCTTCATCTAGTGTTTTGATGATGGTGGTTTTGATGATGGTGGTGGAGACGTCATCAAACCACTGAGTGATGCCTTTTGTGCTGTATGCGAGTATCGTCTTTGTTTCTCAGTGGATGCATTTAGGCGTTTCCCTTACTTTTGCCCCCCCATCTTGCAGTATCATGAATGGATCAAGTGTTTCTCATCCATCCGTGGGGGAGGTCGTAATGTCAAGGCTCACTTTTTACAGTTTAGATTTACCTGCTCAAATTTATTTGTTTTAAAGTGACATGATATCTAACCATATGGGAGAAAAATTCCTTTCATTTGCTTCTCTCCACAGTACAGACTGTACATCACTTTGTCGGGATAAAATAAATCACAGACCACAGTGGGCCTGTATGGACTATGAAGCCTTCTTACAGCTGTTTAAGTAACATTCATAGAATATTAGATAATAGATAATTTATAGACTATTGTAAATAACTACATTTGCAGGAATATTTGAATCCATTTTTTTAGAAATGTAATTCATGAAGTAGCATAATATTTCCCCATGTGGACACATTGAGGATGTGATCAAACACAATAAAACAGAAGGTTATAATGTTAATTCATCATGCCGGAATAAAATCACCCTTTCAGTATCATAGAAAGCTCCACTCGACCAGGCGCGCCAAAACACTTATTTATAAAGTTAAATATTTAGATAATAATCTCAAACTGCAATAGTGGACATAAAAATAAATAGGCTAAGTATAGTCTTCTCTTTTGGATTTCCTGTGGTGTTTCTCCCACATCCCCTGCAAATCTCTGTGTGGGAGGGAGGCGACCCCCGGTCCATCTACTGAGATGAGCAGCAGACTGTTCAGCGTGGATACGATTGTTGTGTTTCTAACATCGACACGGTGTCATCGCGGTTGTTTCACAAGCACCGACAGTTCCAAGTCCATTTCGGATTTCATCGTTGTTTGCACAATATTTGTCCTCACAGCTGCATCGCTTCTATTAGATATCTTTTAAAAATAGTTTTATGTCAGGTATGTTATAGGGTCTATTGATGAAGAAGCATTAATATGAAGGGGACTGATACATTTGGCCCAGTTCATTTACACATTTTGGGATAAAAAAAATGATTGTAATAAATCACCATGAGGCTTTCACCATGTCCCCATTCTGCAAATGTTGGAATAAGAGATGGGCTGGGGAATCAGGGAACAGCATCCCGATGTTTTGGACGCATTAGTTAATCTACTTTCATGCCTTAAACCCAACCTACCTGCTGGTTGAGCTCCACATTGGGCTGGCTTAGCAACACCTCCACCACATCTGATACAGAAAGAAAAGAGAATAAAAAAAGAGAACTTTGAGCAATGGATTGAGTGAAGAGTTCAACATGTATCACATAACAATCGCGTGGGGACAATGGAGGAACACAGAAGAACTGGAACACTTTCATAGGCCAACTTCCTGTTTTTCTGTACTTCATGTAAAATGAATCTTCCAGTGTGTCACAATTCAAGATGTATGGGATTACATTCAGTCACTGCCTCAACAAAGTGATGTACACAATCCGTCAGCCCAATCATCATTGCTGCAAGTCGGAAAAATTAAGAGTTTGTCACAAGAAGCTGACGTTTTTGAGGCCTGAATCCATTCTGTTCATTTCAAAAAGTAAATCTTAACATGTTTTAAACACCACAATCAGTTACCTTTATGTCCCCCGTGGCATGCCCAGTAGAGGGGAGTGTTTCCCGCTTTATCCAGCCCGTTGATTCCAACCTTGTTTTCCACACATTCCCTCAGCCAGCTCAGATTGCCTGTTTAAATGAACGAATATGTGCACACGAAGCACACACGGAGTTAAACCGAGAAGGCTACTGGTAATTCAAACAGTGGAACAGCTCTTCAGCAAAAACAGAAAAGACACGATCGAAGTCAATGTTTTTTTTTTCTCCAGGATGAAGGAATGCCTTGGATGCCTTTGACGACAATGTCACAAAAACATGACTAAATAAACACTTTGAAACACAGACGTGTAGATAGTTGTCGCACCTCGTTTGGCTGCTTCGTGCATTGGATTGTCGATAGACTCTGCCTGCTCAGCCACTAAAAAGACAAAACACCATCATTAGTGCTTTATCTAAGATTCACTATTACGGTTATTCTAAGTTTACTACTCACCATAGTTACTTGGAATGAGTCCTGTCCTTCCTCGGCACGTCCCCTTCCACCAATTACTGTCACTCTGGGGATAATTGGAATGCAGATATCTTTGTATTTAAAATTTAAAAAAAATCACAAGAGGTAAATGTGTGGAGACAAACAGGACAAAGTGACATGCAAGGAAAATATTAGTGGTATAAAGAGGGAGGGAAGAAGGAAAGGGAGACGGTTTTGACTGTAAGGTGGAAAATAGAAACACAAAAAGGGAGACACAAAATGCAAAGAGTGCAACACAGATTCCAAAGAAAGAGGAAGAAGAAGTGCAAAATAAGATTCAAACTAAATGGGACATGGAGAAGAGCGCAGCAAGAATCTCTGAGGCTTTACTCACCGTGTCAGAGATGTACAAAAAGTCTCCTTCTTCAAAGAACAGCTCGTCTGGCTGAAATAAAAACAGGACAATGTGACTCTGGACTAATCAGTGAGTTTCATGCCTTCGCAGGATTCTAAGACTGACTTTTGTGTTGCATTTTATCCCCTTTTTCCCCTCATTGTTCACCACCTACTGAAATAATCGGGACTGCTAAATTTGAACATAGTTTAACCTGAAACTGTTGATGGACGACATAAAAAGAGGGATTAGTAACAGTTTAGTGGGTAAGGAATTGTTCACACTTTATATAATCAGATGGTAATTGTAATCCCGATGCATTTATATCAGAATTACAGTCCCGTTTTCTTTGCAAACTGACAGACTGATCTGAGGCTCTTGCTAGCCACAATATCCACAAAGCGCTTCAGAGATGGAAAAGAAATGTTAGAATAAACTATTATACGCTTCACAGATACTGACGTGTTTTATTGCGGTTGTTGTCGGATCCCTCTTTTAAGATAAGTATTTTAAGATAAGTCTGTCTTTTTTGGGTTGCTTTGCGTTGCAGGCAGTTGTTGCCATTGCTGGAATAGCAACTTTAGCTGCAGGATATTCCGTCTTTCAATCTGGCTTTTACCATCTGAAGGGACATGCGCGCACATCTGCATTAGTAGAACATCAAATAGGAACGCCCCCTCTCTGAAATGACCTGAGATCTTATGTGCACATTGCCCTTGTTGATTTAGTGATTGTTTTGTGGCTTTTATTCTGCAAAGCAATGTAAACTGAAATGCTCGCATACAGGAGCGAACAGCTGTTTCATATATTAAAATCCATGGAAGAGGTATGTCAAAATATTAAATATCGAAAATAAAAAAAGGACTGAACGAATGGTTTTCAACAATCATCAAATATTAGAAAAACAAATCCATCTAAACCAACAAAAATCTCTCACCGTTCTGGGGTCAAAGGTGAACAGTGCTCGGAACACCTTGACTTGGCCTAGTTGAGAGAAAACAAAGAGATTTCATGTTAGAAGAAATATTTGCAGACTGTTAGTGGACCGTTAACCTCATCCCTGTATGCAAAAGAGTGTTGAACAGAGAGAACTGTGCTTGAGAATATAAATAGAGAAAGTGAGGTGAAACCACACATGCTATCACTCAACAGCTCTGTAGAATAAACGGCCTAGATTCACTACAATGAGGCTGCAGGCGAGCGCAGAATGTAGCCTTAATGTGATAAATGACGCTCATGAAAGTGCAATAAATCCACAGACTGTATATATGAAGTGGACGCAGTCATCGTGACGTCACCCGCTGGTTTGTGGACTTTGAAGCCTCGAGTTCGGCATTTTGAGTGTCGCCATCTTGGTTTTTTGCAACCAGAAGTGTCATGAGAGGGTGAAGCTAAGTACACCCTCACACTGAAAAATATATTTTGAACTGACCTGTCAATCACAAGGTAGCCCCGCCCTAAAGCATACCCCGCTTTATTTAAGAAGACTTGAGACCATAAACTCATTAAGTCAAGTGAGAAGAGGAGAAGTGAGGTCATTTTCTCATAGACTTCTATACAATCCGACTTATTTTTGCAACCAGAGGAGTTGACCTCCGATGGCCGATGGCGAAAGAACGCAAATTCAATGCACTTCCACATTGGCTTCACTTTTCAGAAGCTGCCTAAATAAATCAGAGAAGTGCCAACATCATCAATCAGCTCACTTAAGAGCCAGCAGCACGTGGCCCTGCCTGAGCAATGCAACCCGCACTCAGACACGCAGCGCCTCATGTCTGCTCTGGAGCGCCTGCGTCCACCACAACATCTCTGCTGCAGCAAACAACAATACACATGTTGTTGACATGCAGTGCAGGGACAGAAACACATAGATGGTGGTCCTTGTGAGGTGGCTGCCCTCAGGACATGTGATGTGGAGCCTGACGTTAGCTCTGCTGCTAGAAAGCTACCAGGGTGAATGCGGCCTTAGCTGACAGCTCAACAGTTCATGGAGAACGACACAAGAGCTTAAAGAAGCAGAGCCACATTTCACAATTACTTTTTTTTTTATTATGTCTACCAACTATTGATTTGTGGGACTAAACAATGGCTGAAGTTGTGTGCAGTATGTTGTACCGCATATTTGCTAAATACACACAAAGTTTACTAAACAGACTAATGAGCTCGACACAACGAAAGTTTTCAGTTAACTCCAAAATGTGTGACGTCTGCAGTGCAAATTATTCTGCTTTGCAGATTTACAGTTTTGTAAGTGCTTCACTATTGACTTCCCTTTCAAAGATTGTTCTTGTTCTCCAGGGCCTTATTGGATATGTCCATAACAATGCTTTACACACAAAATTTGTTTCATTGTTTTAATTTGATTTTTTTTCACTCTTAACAGGGATGAAGGCTGCAAATTAGCTTCATATATAATTAGCAAACATTATTTAAAATTTTTTTTTTTTTTTTTTTAATTCGTTGATGTTTTTATATGCTGTAGAGTATTTTTATTCCTCTTGTATATTCTTATTGAGTTTGACAAACAAACAAATGAATAGACGAGCATGAATGATCATCATCAGCTAGAATTTGAATAAAGAGTAAAAAAAGAAACTGCTGAAAAAGCCTCTCTCAAAATGTATTTACTGGTAATATGCGTAATGCATTTAATTCTGGACATACAAGTCTGGTAAATGCAGATTTCTTGAGCTAACAGACCTAAACGTTGGAGAGCTGTTACTCCCCTCTGCTGTTAGTCAGGCTCTCTGTTCAGCCTGCACACTGCCTCAGTGTCTCAGAATGCACAAGCTCAGCTCTGTTCAACACCAGCAACCATGTCTGCTCTGCAGGCCCGGTCACGTCCCCTAAAACACACAGAGGCCTGTGCCGACCAGTCCACCTTCTCTCTGGATTGTAAAGCCTGAGGCTCAAAATACAAAGAAAAGAATGTCCTCAGAGTGAGCAAAACATTGTCATTTTGCTTGTGGGCTTTTTGATGATTTCCAGCTGTGTTATTTCATTGCAAGAGCAACTCCAACAGTCTGGTCTTTCCCATTGCTTTGCAAAGCCCAACCCAAAAAATCCAAACCATCAAAGCCTCCAAAAATACGACACCAAGAGTCATTAGCACAGGCACTATAATGTCTTGCACAAGAGAATACACACAGATCTCTAGTATTGCCCTCTCAACATTCCTGACAAAACTGACACTATTCCTCAACACAAAGAAAATAAACTCATAAGTCTGGTCCTGTTAGTTAGATTGCATGTTTCCGGGTGTATGTGGTCATCGACGTTATCATGGGACACAAGCTCAAGATGTCTTCAATTACCCACTGAAAAAAAGGTTTGAATTGATCTTTGTAGAGAGATTCTATTTTCTACTTTGGCTCCATCAGAGGGACAGTTACATTATCTTAGAAGGATCACAAACTGCAGCACCACATAACAGCATGAATACATCTCCTGTACGCTGCTCACAATGCAGCAAAACTCATCAAGGCAGTGAATCCTCAGCCATCCACGTGAATTACGGCACAGATAAAAATAAAATAATAAAACTACATCAGTCGTGACCACGTCGAGGCTCCGACTTTGCCTCATATAACTGAACACCAACCAGCCATCTGTCAGGACAGACGGTGTCACCTGCCGTCTCAACCAGGTGTGGCGTCATGGAGCCGCCTCATGAATAAACTCGACGAGTATGAACGATAATGCAGGCTGAACATGACATACTGTACAAGATGTCTGCAGAACTGTGCCTGCTCGTCCTCTGTGAGACTTCAGAGCATCTTTAGAGATTCTTGAAGTTACTCTCTGACAATCATCGCTAACAGCGTTGACTTTTCTTTTTTTACACATCTGCCATTGCCTGATGCACAGGATGTGACCTGGAGAGAATACACTCAGCTGCCAGTTTAGTAAGTATCAGAATCAGAAACTGTTTATTGCCAAGTACACTTACAAGCAATTTGGCGAGGTGACTTCGAGGTGTAACAGCAACAACACAGTGCAATAGTATGACATCATTTAAATAAAAGAAATATGAAAATTTACAATAAACTATGGTGAACAAACAAAAATAAAGTATGTTCAAACAAGTATATTAAAGTGTCAAGTGTATATAAATAGAGAAAAGATGTGCAATGGTGTGTAACAGTAAGAAGTACACCTAAGTGTACACCTAAGTAAACCTGAGCTAAGATTAATGTGGAGTCAATAAATCCGGCCTTCGTGAAGTTTGTGATGATCTGTTTTTTTTGTTTAAACTGTTTTAGAAAAGTGTTGATTCAACATTGTGGTCATTTTTGGTCCGTTTCTAATATTCTGTCCATCTGATTTAGTGTGCATCAGTGAAGTCGACTGAATAACTGATGTTCAGAAAGATAGGTATGCGTGTGGGTGGGTGAGTGCAGGTTTTACAGCAGATGTGAAGATGTGTTGTTGCTTCTCATATGAACTATTTTTTTAACTTTTTTTTTTTAACACCTGCCATGACTTGTGATGACACCTGTTGCACAGAAACAATATATAGGTTTTTAACAAAGTAAGTGCTATTCCTTCACATTTAAAGTCATGCACACAATCCACATGTGTGCTCTGAATTCACCTCACATTTCTCTTTGTGAGTAATAGACACATTTCATAATCTCTGGGATGGAGTCACCAGAATAGCAGCACGGACTGAGCTTGCAGGAAGTTGAGCTGCTGTTATCGAGCATGTGGACTCATTGTCACCTCCTAACCTACGACCTAAAGCCACTCAATGATTGCACTCTTCTTGTATGAGTGATGGAAATAGGGAAGTTACAGAGGCCTGCTGCTAAGAGTTGGATCCCCCTGCCAATCAGCAGTGAAGGCGCTTTTTACCAACTCCACTGTCGTGCTGGTAATGACGGATATTCACATTAATCAGAGTGTATGAGCTTTCCTTCCACTGTGTCGTGAAAGTTTAACAGAAAAAACCCCGACAGAAATCAGCATATCTCACTCACTCTTGAAGGACTCACCGTCCGCCCATTAAGCTGACACCGACAACAAGGTGTGTAGTCTTTGCAAGAGACAGAGAGCTGAAGTTATGGCTACATTTGAACCACAATAACTTCGCAGCGTCTTTCTTACCTGGCTTGGCCGGCTTGGGAGGTGGCTTCGACATTTACGAGGCTCAGAGATGAAATAAAACGAGACCCGCGGTGTGTTACTTCTGTCACAAACGTCGCTGGTGTGTGAGAACACTTTGCTATCACTGCCAATGAGGAAGTGCGTGTAGCACCACAGGGTAGGCGGAAAAGTTCTGCTGCGCATGCGCAAAACTTAAACTGTGAAATTCGTTTTTATTGCATTGCTTACTGATAGATAGATAGATGAACAGATATATGGATATATATAGACTAATATGATGATAGATTCATTTTTGTTGAGATGATGTTTTATGTAAACTCTGTACAATGTATTATTTCCTCTTCATATTACTTTATCTTATTATTTATCACTATTTATTTATTTCTATTAAATGTTTTATATTTATCTTATCTATTTCTTGGTGTAAACTCCGTTTATTTAATTATTTTTTTATTTGAATGTACTATTTTTTATAGTACGTTATTTATAACTTAGTCATTTATTTATATCATATACACACATATGTATAAATACATATATTATAATCTTTGTTACGTTGTGCACAAGCACAACACGGCACGTAACAATCTTGTACATGGCTTACTTTACATATTTGCATGTGAACCCTGAACGTTTTGCACAATGTATTCTATTTATATTGATTTATTATTTAATTTAGTTTCAACATACTTCATACTTCATTCAACAGAACCTTGTTGTAAGTAACTCTATTGATTTTACTGTATACCATGTACTAAATGTTTGTCTTTTGACGTAACAGCTCCATCAGCGAATCACGAGCGTCCGATAGCGGAAAAGCGCGAGTAAGCAATTTACAGAGTTGTTGCAGCAGCAGTGGCCACTAACATGCCTGTGTACTAGATACGTCTGCACATGAGCTGTTGCTTTTAGCAGTTTAATAAATCAAACACTGAAATGAAGACACTAGTCGTAGGAGTTGGTGGGTAAGTAAGTCCTGAGGATTGTTAACATCAATGTGTTGCTGTGTTGACCTGCATCCCTTTTGCTGTTCCTGGGTCATTTCGCCTCCAGATAGCCTGTTGGACCTCAGATAGCATTTTGCATGCGTTTTCACATCACATTTATAAAATGTAAAGTGGAAACACTGGTTTGTGTCATTACTTCGTACTTCTTTTAAGAAGTTGGTGGTTTATTGTGTAAGCTCAGTGGGAAATGCAGGGAGGCAAGACAGCAGGACACAGAAAAGCACCGGGAAATGCGCACGCCTCCTATTATCCAATGACATGTTAATAGAATCAGAATCAGAACCGTTTTATTGCCAAAGTATGTTGCACATACAAGGAATTTGACTACGTGCTGCATAACATTAAAGAATCAACACAGTCCAAAATACAAGACACGATTTAAAAATAGAAACATATTCAGCAGATATTCTTTTTCTTTTACATTAAAAAACATTAACACATTTTTTACGAGGATCCCTTAAATGTGTGTTTTCTGTCTAAATAACTGTGACCTAGAGATGTACTGGGCAGGATATTTCACAGATAAAAAAGGAAACATTTCTAAACTGCAATTTCTTATTTTTTTATTGGCTGGCACACACATCAACTGACATATCTGCAAGAAGCTGATATCTGCGAATCTGTTTTTCTTTCAGGATGACCAATGGGGGAAAATCTACTCTTTCCAAGAGTTTACACCAGCAGATACCCAACAGCTGTCTCATTGCACAGGATTCATATTTTAAGGTAGACTACTTTAAATCATATCATACTTTTACACTTTGGCAGTTATGCTCCAGTGATCACAGTGGATGCTCTTTTCTTCAGGATGATTCTGTGATTCCAGTGGACAGCAATGGGTTCAAGCAATATGACAGTAAGGACACTTTTAATTGTTTGTTTAAGACATATTCGGTGCAGCTGTCGTCTGTCTATTCATCCATCTGAAAATGGTGGATAGATATATGCGTGACTGGAGGGATGCAAGGGACTAGCTACAATAAAGAACACTGCGGCCATGTTCTTGGTATATTTTCTGGGGACTTAGGAGTTTTATCTATACCTGGGGAGGTTGTGAATATCTGCAAATAAATCAGCAGATAAATGTAAATCTCCAATATATTTAAAAGTGAATACTTCTAGGCTAAGAAAGAAAGAGATTACACTATTTATACAAAAAAAGTAGGGCATCGGATAATGATTACTTTCATATCTATTACTTTTAAGATAATAATCCTTATAAAATATTAGTTACAGTTTCACATTCAAATATTATAAAAACAGAAAAAAACCTTCAAATTTGAGAAGCTGGAACCAGACAATGATTGGCATTTTGCTGATAAATAACTTGAATATTTAATTTCATCCATTCTGTTGAAGTGCTCGACGCTCTCCACATGGACACGATGATGAGCGAGGTCGACTCGTGGCGAAGAGATCCTGAGTCGTTCCTGAGGCGGCGAGGCCTGAACCCAGAGCGCACGACACCACCAGTGGATGAGGAGGTGTATGTGCTGATAGTGGAGGGCTTCCTCATTTTCAACCACCGGTACACGAGGGGGGCTTTAAAACAGCTACTGTGTTTGTCATTTACGCTTTACTTTATTGGCCTATTATTAGAAAGTTGTAACTTGATAAAACTTCTCTTTTAATAATATGAATGATAATAATCATAAGATATTCTAGGTCGTAATGCTGTAACTAACTTGTGTTTTTGTGTGCTTTACCTTTCCAGGCCTCTGAATGAGCTATTTTACAAAAGATACTTCATGGAAATAGCTTACGAAGTCTGCAAAAGGAGACGAAGGTGTCAGAATCTAAAATCAATACACTTGTCTTTTCTGTTTTTCACCTTTTAGAAATGGATTTTGTTTCAGTTTCGTTTTCCATGAGTTATGTTTGAGCTGCAGTAACCAAAAAAGCAGAGAGAGAAAGTTCGCCTCTTCATGTTTTCACCTGTGTTGCTGTCTTCGATTGACAGTTCGAGGGTGTACACGCCTCCCGATCCTCCTGGGTACTTTGATGGACACGTGTGGCCAATGTACCTGAAAAACCGGCAGGAGATGGAGAGCATGGTGTCTGGAATTTGTGAGTATCCAGTTGATGATGCCACATGTACAGTATGTGATGCCAATTGGGGGGGGGGGGGGAAACTGAATTATTGGAGCAGTTAGGGTATTTATTGTGGCTGAGACCTCAAAAAAAGTATGTTAAATAATGAAACCATGATCACTGTAGCAGATTCACTAGTTATCAAGATGAAATGACTGATTTATCTGTTTGTTGTTAGTATTTCTGGATGGACTGAAGCCAAAGGAAGAACTGCTGGCAGATGTGCATGAAGATGTTTGTCAGGAAATAGAAAGGCTGAAGGGTAAGTTGCAAACAATAATAAACAACACATCAACAACAAATCCCACTTACTTGTTTTGAATAAGGAGAGACATGCTAAAGCTGGGACTAAGTCTTCAAGACTCTTTTAGTAAGGTTACTTAAAATACTGTATTTAAAAGAAAAAAAACTCATTTTATTTTGTGTATTTTGTTTGCAGAAAAGGACTGACATGGTCCGAATTTCATTTGTTTGCCATTTGAAGTTGGTGACTGCTGCTCCCATGGATAACAAGAGAGTTCATTTTTTAGACTAATGTGTGACTGAAGGGTCCAAAATAAAGTGTTAATGTCTATGTAATACTGACAATGGTTAATATTGCTGAAAAGATTTTTTTAAAAACTGTATAAGAATTAACTGCATCTGAAATTGTTGGTGCTGGAGAGTGGACAAAGACTGCGAGTCGTTTAAGTAATAGACAGTATTTTAAAGTTAGGGGGAACTCTGAGAAACCTAAATATGTGACGTTTTTCACAACTTGATGCTGAATACAGTCGACATACAGTTGACTGATGTGATATCTTACAATGTTTCATACGTCACTGCGTTGTTTTTCTGATGATGTATGGAGAAGTTTTACTTTTGTTATTTTTTAATCACACATGCGCATACTGTGTGCATATTACATACACATGTGATGTAACACCAGTTTACCGAATACATAAAGTGTGCATCATTGTCAAAGATCAGTTCTCACTCATACTTGGATACAACAAATATTAAACAATAATCATTGCATACTGTGATTTGGTGAGCATTATTTTTTCTTATATATTATTTGCCAAAGACTAAAACTGTGAATTTGTAGCATTGCTGGCATTTTGTCTCCACCTGGTGGTTCTTTCTGATAAACTGGAGACAGACTAGTGACCAACTTTAAACTGTTCTCTGCGCAAGCACTCTATGACCTGCAAACAAAGCTCTATCAAACTCTCTTCACCAACAAATGATAAGGAAAGCCACATCACAGCAGAAAATCTTTCGCACTTATGTTGAACCAGCTATTTTTATTCTATTATCATGAAACCAGTTCAAATAAAATGTGTGCCTAATCGACATGCCCCAAGGCCTCTGTGGACTCTCCACCCAACACAAAAGTTCACCTTTTTGCCTCCAAGTTCCCATTAAGTACTGTGTGCACACAGCTGACTACACATGGCAGCCTCAGATTCTTTTGTGCTGTAATACGATTAAGAAAATATGCACCATGTGAACATAATATAAACTCAAATAAAACTAAATTATCTTCTTTACAAAAACAGACAGGGCCAAAACATTAATTAATAATTAATAATGCAGGACCTGTTCATATCTTACTTCTGACATGCAGCTAATCTTTGCCCGGTTAATAATCCAGCCTTGGTGCAAAGGCTTGTTTATTTGATGAAAAAAGTTTGCAAAATCGCTATAGTGAATGGTACCCTGTAGAGGTTTTTACAAGCAGTCGGTGCTCTACCAACAACCCCACAAGGACCCACATTCCTGCTGATTCAAGTTATTGCACCGTTACATCTTGATTCAAAATAAAAACAGACCCATTTGCTGTCAACATAATCTGTCTGTTACAGTAACTGCATTGCTTCCAGGATTTCTTTTTTAGAAAGTATCAGTCATTGTCATTTTGCTACACTGTAAAGATATGCACACTGTGCTAATCTGAAATGAAGCAGATCTTCAAATATGTCCATTAATTCGTTTTTTTTAAATAGACAGAAACCCCTGGAGTGATGTTACAGGAGTCTTTGTCAGCAGAGCCAGAACCTTCTTAGAAAGTTTGGTCTCAGACTACACAATGCGCTCCCCTCCTTTAAAATCTTATAAATAGAAAGCCCGATTTCATTGTCAGGTGGAAACCTGTTTGACTGCTCAGCGTGCCGTGTGAACCGAGAGCTGCTTTCTTAAAAGCTCTCATGTAATTTCCTTTAACTTTTGCGTAATCATCCTCTGACTAATGAAGCTGGGATTGTTTCCCATCACACTAAATGATACAAATTTTACCAAAAAGTCCGTGCTGTCAGCAGAACATTTATGTTTACCTCAGCAGTCAACTTGTATAACTTGAATGTGCTGTACAGGAGCAGTCACATGGAAATCTGGACATTCCTCACTTCCCTCTACTGACTATATCCTCTTCTAACTCGACATATATACCTCTGCTGCAGCTGCTCTCATAAGTCAACACTCTCTTAACAGCCTCATACCTTTTCAGTTGCTCGATTAGTCGCTGGATATTGAGGCGAGAACATGTCGAAAACCGGATCTTCAACATATGTGTGTTTGTTTTTTGCCTGCTACTTGTGTTGCAACAAAGCTCTGCCGACTAAACTCAACCAGGTGGCTATGAACGACAGACCTGTGATCGGTGAGTGAAATGTACCACCAGAGGTAAAGAGTTTAGGGGATACAAACATTTAAGAAATAGAACAAATGACTTTCTTTGTGTCACTGCTGAATTTTCACATCTGCTGTGTTTTTTGTCCCACAGGTATTTTGACTCAGATAGTTTCAGATGAAGCCATGAAACCCTTCGGGAGGACCTACATACCTTCCTCCTATGTGAAATTCATTGAGTCTGGGGGCAGCAGAGTGATGCCTATCAGGTGGGTTGAGTCCTCTAATGTTGTTTGTAACTGTAAGGACAGACCACATCATACCATATACATTTTTACTGAAGCTTTTTGATATGTGATCAGTTTAGGCGTCAAAAACAATGGTAGTCATAGAAACAATGGAAGATCATTCTACCTGTTAACACCCACCTTTTTAATCTGCAGAATGAAAAGGTGCACACTGCTTCTTTAGACAGTAGCACCAGAGTATTGTTGAGTTACATAAAAATGCAGTATGTTTGGAAATGTATATGACGTGTTGTTAACTTGTGATTTGAACTACTGATATGTCACTGCTGAGTTTTGCTGCTTTTGTTGAAAAATAAATGGACTTTCTGTCGCCTTTGGCTTCCGTGCTTTATAAACAATGTACAATAAGTAAGGAATCGTTTATTTGTCTTCCACAGATTGACTCTTAACACCACTGAATATGAAGAAATCTTCAGGAATATCAACGGGTGAGCTGCGTGAATGAGTTGGAAGTGGAAGATGCAATTACATACTTCTTAAATAAATACACTGATTGCATTTTCCCCTCAGATCTCAGTGTGTCACTGCTCTAACTGTGTGATGTCTGTTTAGCTTGCTTCTCATCGGGGGATCAGCAGATTTGAAGACATCAGACTTTGCCAGGGTGGCGAAGATCTTTTACAGACTCGCTCTGACGGTTTGTTCAGCAGATCATTACTTCCATTGTTTCTCCCTCAAAAGCTGTAGCTGTTTCTCTCTCTCTCTCTCTCTCTCTCTCTCTCTCTCTCTCTCTCTCTCTCTCTCTCTCTCTCTCTCTCTCTGCCTAATGGTCAAAAAAAAAGTTTATTATCTGTCTTTTTAATCTTTTAAATTGACTGAAAACAATGTGCTTGAGTTCAGTCGAGAGTGAAAGCTCATTCTTTTTCATTTTGTCAGACTATTTCTAAATCATTTCATAAAGAAAAATAATACTCTTTACTCCACTACGTTTAGATGATTACTACTTGCTTTGAATTCTTAGTTTGCTGGTAAAACCTACAATAAGTTCATAAAACATAGTGAAGTTCAACAAATGTGCAGCTCCTACAGTAAATTATGTTTTACTCTCGCTAATCCATCTGACATTTTACTCTGAAAGAAAGGTTTGCACTGAAGACTAATATATCTGATATTAAAGTGAAGTTTATTTTTAATATGGTACTTATACCGAAATACAAATTTGAATGCAGACTTAGTCTGAAAATTAGCTTTTTCTGCAACAGCCTGAATAAGTGTTTTTTTTTTGTCAGAAACAAAAAAGTGACTTTGTGTGTGTGTTGCAGGCCAATGATGAAGGGGACTTCTTCCCCATCTGGGGTACATGCATGGGCATGCAGCTGCTGACTGTGCTGGTGGCCGGAGAAAATCTGCTGGAAGCCACCACAGCTGAGAACATAGCGCTGCCCCTCGACCTAACCCCAGGTTGGAGCTTACTGCATTATTGTTGTTTATGTGAATGTCTTTTATATTTATGGCATTTAGTGAATATGTTTTAAATAGAAGGTACGGTCTAAATAAAGTGGACTATTAAATTGTTTGGTAAAATGTTCTGGAGAACAACGTGTGCTGGATCGTACCACTTGGTGTCAGTAGAAGCAAGTTACGAATTGGAGCGTGTTCTGTGTTTTTGTCTTATAATAATAATTAGCTTGATGACACCTTGTGTCTTTTCTAACATGTATTTCTCTCTGCAGAGGCCGGCTCTAGTAGGATGTTTGAGGGTTTCCCCTACAGTCTCATGAAGGCTTTGACCCAAGAACCACTCACTGGCAATTTTCACCACTATGGACTTGCAGTGAAGGTACAGTAAACTGTCACTGTACACAGTATGTTTCACTTCCTGTGGTTTTTCTTAGCTGTTACTGTGCTGGGAAATAAAATTAGAGACATTGTGTCTCCCAGGCTTTCTGTCACATATGACTGGTACTTTTGACCTTATAAATGTAGACACGAACAATCCGCAGGTTTAACATTCATTACGCATTACAAGATTCACAAGTTTTTCTTCATAAACTGTCTGTGGTTAATCAAAGCTGGATTACTTCCCCAAGGCCCCAAAAACCCAGGCGCACATTGGTTTGTGGTACTGTAATTTGATTCATTATGCAATTTAAATTTCAGGTGATATCAAACTTATACGGCGCATATTCGTCAATTAATTTGTGTTAAATCAAATTACCACTCAGCACACTTTAGGCCATCAATATTCCAGCACAATAAGAGACATGGGTGTTTTTGCTCCCCAGCGACTTCATCTGTCCACGTACTCAAGATTGACAGATAAGATAAACTTCATTGATCCAAGGCAAAGAAAACAAAGTGTCACAGCATGAAAAGCAAATACAAGAACACATATTTACTAAAGTTATGTGACCTTAAAAATCTAGAATACTGTATACAATTTGGGGCATTAAAATATTGACACAAGGTTAATTCATAAATAATACTGTAAGGTTAATAAGAATTATTTTTCCTTCAGACCTTCAAGGAAAATGAGAAGCTGCAGAGCTTCTTCTCCCTGCTGTCTACAAACGTTGCAGAGAACGGAGTCCACTTTGCATCAACCATAGAAGGTGAAAAGATTATTTCTATATCAATTTGACAAAGTTGTAATTATTATGCTACATTAACTAATATATGTATTTTTTATTTTGTTTCTTCCTTCATGCCAGGTAAAACATATCCCTTCTATGGAGTACAGTGGCACCCGGAGGTGAATCGTTTTCAGTGGAAGAGGAAGCGGAACTATCCTCACTCTGCTCATGCTGTTCAGCTTTCTTCTCTGCTGGCTGAGTTCTTTGTCAACGAAGGTAAGATGACAAACACACAATATCAATAATAATTGCTATTGATTGTATTGTTAGTTATCGAGTCTGGTTGTGGGTTATGATGATACATACTGTGAGACCATATAAAGAATATTTTCCGAATTGAATTTCCAGAAATCTCACAATCTATATTGATTGCAATAAAAGTTTCACGACTAGAAATTGAATAAACACTATTGACAAGTGTTGAAAAGAAGGCTGATATTTTATTTTAACTGTAAACATGTTCAGATGTACTCTGATAGGTGCTGACTGACATATTGACTGGTAATTAACCTAAAACAACATACTATTGAGGTCATGGGCACTCATCCAATGGTTTTAAAGGTGCATAATATACGACATTGGGAACATATCTTTTGCCTCTTAACGGCTCTCAACATGTCGACACAGCATTTTAAAGTTACATGCATCAATCTGGTGCACTTTGAGAGCAAAACCAATAAGCTACATCAACAAAGAACTTTGTGCTCTAGTCAACAAGTCAATCATACAGACATTGGTTGTGTAAATATCAGTGCTATGAGGACACAGGAAAAAGGTCACACTCACAAATCATGGTCGACAAGATAGAGTTTAAGGCAGGTAACAAACGGTCCACACGCAAAATCAACGAGAGCATACAGTCGACAGTCTTCATACTGTTTTTTTTTTTTAAATAAAAAATTAGAGAGGACAACTCAAATCTCCCTACAAACTTTGAACCCTGAATTTGGACATTGAATTGCCCTGGTTATTGATAAAAACAGTTGTAAATGTCCTTTTGTAGTTGAACTCCTCTGAGCTCGGCCTGTTGATGGAGACCCTCAGACAGGCAGCCACGTTGCTCTCCTTGCAGCCTATTACGGTCTGATTTGACCTGAATTAGGAAAATTAAAGAAAATAAAAGGTGCGTTTGAGGCACAATGTTTGTGCTCTTCTTTTATATGAGAAGATTATGCAGTTTATCATGTACAGATGAGGCCATATATTTGAATACAGCTAGGTTAAAGACATTTAAACTCTTTTTTTTCACATCCACAAAGTTACCATATACCTTGTTTTGTGTTCATTTTGAGCTTCATGCTCCTTAATGATGACTGGCTCAAAAGCATTCATGGCATGATGCATACAAATAAAAAAAAAAGATTAAGTGACAACTAATTCTAGCCTCCCTGAACACTACCCATTCAACTGCATGTGAAACAACTTTTGTGGTCGTGATTTGAATGGGTTGATGACGTGACTGGAGTAAAGCTTGGAAATGACCTAATGCAATTGATTTGTGGCATTTAATGCTCTGCCGCTGGAGCTCAGTATTGATATGGTGCTCCAGATAATCCTTCATGTAATGAAAAGCCCCAACCTCCCCAAAGGGTCTAAATTTGGACCCTTTTTCCAAATTCTATTTTTTACATTCATAATCTACACTATTAATCAATAATTCAAACTAAGTATTATCTCAGAACTGCTTTTTTATTTGGCCCAAATACACACGGAATGCACCTACAAATGCAAATGTTCGGCTCAACATGTGGAGCAACATAAAGCCAGTGTTTAAACTTTGGCATTATTACCCATTCAGGATTCCACCCTGATTCCAGGTGCACCTAGATGGCATTAACAAAATAAATATTTCCCACAATCACTAACAGCTACTGAAACTACTCTGATACAGCCCCATCCTCTAACCTGCTGTCCCTCCCTCAGTGGAGGCTGTCCCAATGGGAGCTACCTGCCCTGCTGTCCCTCTCTGAATGTCTGTCCCACTATGAGAATCTGCTGAGTCCCTCCTGCTGCCCTTGCTGTCTCTTCTGCTGCAAAGAAACGGATAACGATAAAATCCTACTCTTACTCCAGTTTATTTTTCTACAAAAGCCTATGAAGAACCAAACAGGCTACTAACTTGCCATCCTGCTGTAACTGCAGTGGATACTGTAACGTTAGTTGACATAACTTACCTCAGACAATGCTGTGTCCTCAGAGGACCTGTCCTGGGTGCAGCTAGGAATGGTTCATGGTTCAGCCAGAGTCTTGGTAATTAATGGGAAAGACTGCTCTTAATACGACTTTGTGGTGGTATTAGACTATTGTGGGCAATGCAGCCTATCAATGAGCAGGAATATTTCACTAGATTAAGCAAAAAAAATAAATAAAGGTATTATTGTATCCATAAACTCAATGGAATTTCCAGAATATTTATAATATCACAATATATATTGATATCCCATTACAAAATTATATATTCAATGATTGAGGCCCTTTGAAATGCAACACCCCGAGACCCACAGTGATCTTAGTTCAGCTGGGATAGACGAAGAGAGAAGATTAAGATTATGAATAACATTTTAGCTTCATAAAAAAAAAAGATATCACAAATATTACATTGAACACTTCTAAATCCTATTGTTCCCAACAATGATTTGTCTATTCTATTCTAATCACATTCATCTCACTTTGTTTAGGAAGGAGAAGTCTACATCAGTTTAACAATCCTGAGGAAGAGGCCTCGTCACTGATTTACAATGACACGCCCGTCTACGCTGGAAACTTCACAGGATATGAACAGATCTATTTCTTCTGAAATCCTCGAGCAGCTCTAGTCTGTGTGTCACTCTGCATGTACAACACAGCACTTTATATACAGTCTCGGGGGGGTTTTAGACAAAGCTAGTCTGCTAAAGAAATAATTGTACATGCTGTTATTGTGCTTATTTGCATATACAAGCTTTTTTATTGTCATTTTGGAGATGAAGCTCTATGTAGTAGAACATCTGGCTGGATCTTTAGGGTCAATTTGTAATAAAAGAAGTGAAAACCTCTAGAAAAAGATAGAAAGTTGACTTATGACTGTTTTTACTGGACTTGCATACGCCTAAATAAATTAGAGCTTAATAAAATGACAAAAAAACCCAAATGAATTACTTGCATATGAGTGCTGCAGGGGTGACGCATTCTTGACTGTTTCCTTATTTACTCACATAAACATATGGATATGTTTAAGTTTATCTCTGGTGTCTCATTGTTTCTTTTTCCTGTCACTTAGAGCTATAATCTTTTATATGCGCTTTCATTTACCACGCTTTACTTTCCATTTTATTACTGGAATAATTTCAGTTGTTCCCCTCTTGGGCATGACACACAACTGCACCCACAACCAAGACCAATTACCATTTCAAATGATGCAAAATTCCTAGTATTGACTAATTTATGGCCAGTTTCCACAGAAAGCCTAATGTGACTAAATGAATTCTTCAATATCGTGACCAAATTAAAGCTGGTTCAATTAGGTTGAATCCCAGTGCACTTCAATCCCAATCAGAAATGTCCGTACCGCTCAATAAATTAGCCATAGGAATAAGAAAAGTGTCCATCCTGGCTCCCAGGAGGATAACAAAGATGAAGAAGGTTGTATTTGCTGAGTAGTGGAGATGAAGACTGAAGAGGATGATGGTGGCAAAGATCCAGTGAGCAGTGAGAAGATGGTGATGATGAAGACCAGCCTTTGCTGCACAAAATGTGCAGTCCAGTGATGTGTAATCACTCAGTTATCCAACGGTACACTCATCATTTCTCAGGACACTAATATGTAATATCCTCACGTATTACACAAATCTCAATAACTATATACATTTTAACAGCATTCACTTAGAGTTACACACGTTAGCTTTGAACTTATTATCTGTCCAGCTTAATGAACTAGTTTACCGAGAACATAACAGTCACACAACAAAAATACATAAAACATTTTGTTTTTTGCCGGATCGGCGGTTCGAGTGTGAATGGCAGTGAATGTTTAGTCCTGATGGGCAGGTGGCACCTTGTAGGGCAGCCCCTGTCATGACAGCATGTAGTGCTGTGAAGACTTGAGAGGCGCAAGTCCATTTACCATTTACTGATTATTACAACGTATATATTACAAAGTATTATTTCATCTTGTTGTTTGTTTGGTCCTGGAACTATTGGCACAATTATGAAACATGGCTATCATATAAAGTGTGGGAGAAAATGGGGGTTCATAGGGGCCCACAAGTAGGCCTACCATACATTTTGCCCCAAGGCCCACCCAGAGGGGTAGTCCCACCGTGTAGGAGAGACCACTTGGACTCCTAACCTCAGTATTTTTTTAAAGTCGTGGCAATGAATTAGCCTGTAAGCACATATGCATAAGGAAAAAGGAGATATGGCAGAAACCACGCAGCCCGTCCAGCCAGGCCGTCACAACGCACGCCGACCCAGGCAGCCCGACGATTGGTCTCCCCGCACGTCCGTATGCGTCTGCGGGGGCGGGAGTAGGCAAATCCAGCCAGTGCTGTAGTTTGTCACACAGATGCTGCCGCTGGGTCAGTGTTATGCCGTCTATTAATAATAACAGAGTCGAAACAGCCCCAGCGATGAGAAGAAGAACAACGGGGGAAATCCACATCTTCATTTCTCCTTTTTTCAGTCTGCACGGATGAACCAAACTATGTGACAAAGGATAACCCCGCTTCAACTGTCGACAGAAAAAAACCCGCTTTTTATCCAGCTTTTTATTGGTCTTTTTTATTTTTATTACAGGTGCCATTGTCTCGTTCTGGCAGACAGTCACTGGCTCTACTCGGGCCACTTTATTGCGGTCATCCATCTGCACGGGCGGTTGCGGCTTGTTGGTAAACACGAATCGGATCCCGCTGGCAAGGACTCCCTCTGGTGCATTGATGCACCCATTTCAGTGGTGTAACGGTGAGCAGTCTTTTTATATTGTTAGGCCTCTGAGATAATGTGCAATACAGCCTGTCAATCTCTCGCAGCAGTGATATCATTGAGCTAGATTGCAGTCTCTGAGTCACTCCAATATTTTTTTTTCTAAATTTAGATATTTCTATTGTGAGGACTTAAGAAAAACCAAACCCATCCTATTAAGACTTGTGGTGCGTAACAGTGAGAAAAATAGTCCTGCACTTTATTTCATAAACACTATGTTAACATGTGATGAATGGTTTATAACGCACTGTAATATAGATAGTCTCGTATACAGTATAAGTGTTTATTAATGTATTTGTCAACAACTTGAACTCCTCCTGTGAGCACCCATAGGTGGAGGCCCACAAGATATTGAATGACAATATAGAAAAAACTGTATAAAATATGTCTTCATATGAGAAGTTGTAATAGCTATAATAACACTTTTTTCTGTTTTTGTTTATATCTGCCTATAACGTCATTATTAGAGCTGCTATTAGGCGATGAATCGATGAATCGATTGCCAGAAAATTTATCAGCAACTATTCTATTTGTTTGTCATTTTTCAAGCTAAAATGGCTTCTCAAATGTAATGATTTGAATCTTTTCTTTGTCATAAATGACAGTAAGCTGGACATCTTTATATTTCAGACTGTCGGTCTTAGCTGCAGAACAAACTGATTGAATACGTCACCTTGTGCTGTGGGAAATTATGACTGGTATTTTCAATAATTTTCACATAATAGACAAAACAATTAATAAAGAAGATATTATACCGATTATTAGATGAAGAAAATACAACTTACATTATAGTATGTTATAAACCGTTTATTACATGTGCTGTGTACTGCTTATAAATGCTAACTAGAAGGACTTTAGGGTTTACCCATGTTCTGATTATATTTCAAGGTACCATATGATATTCCTTAAATGGCTGATATGCCTCATTTGAGCTAAAGAACAGCAATTATCTGAATGTTTAATCAAGTTGTGCATTGATTGGTGGAATAAGAGACTGCTTAATCAATAGAATCCTTTATTTCCATCCAAATTAATTCCAGTTGAGAGCCACACAAGGCCAGTCTTTGTGCTCTCTGTGTAACATTTTGCCTCTCTGGCTAATCTTGTTTACACTGACTGACCCTATCTGCAGCCTCTCACTTACAATCTTCAAGGTCTCGACCAATTATCTCCAAAAGCCCAAAAAAAGTCTGAACAACTTTCTCTGTCTTGTTTGAAAACTGCCGCTTGCGTACGGAGGTGCATCTGTCATCCTTGAAACAAAATGAATCCCTTCATGGCAGTGAGCCGGTGTGTCAGTGCTTTGTTGTCACATTGAAACCTGGTGAAGATGATGGATTAGTCGTCTTTTTTTCCTCCGGCTTTGCCTATTTAAGAGCAGCAGCCACAGCACACAGCAGCCTCCTCGGTGGACTGTTGGCTGTGTTCAGACAAAAACAATTACTCCCTTTGTGCTGCTCAACTCCCCTGCTATTCATAGGGGGAATAGCACGCACACACACACACACACACACACACACACACACACACACACACACACACACACACACAC
>NW_022280047.1:2580541-2611456 GCF_004355925.1 Anarrhichthys ocellatus
CACACACACACACACACACACACACACACACACACACACACACACACGGACAGACACACACACACGGACAGACACACAGTATCAAAGAGTGACATTCTGCTGGAAAAATGAAGGCAGCCACACAGCTCAGCTCTGTGTGTCTGTGATCATGCCTACAGTGTTTATGCGTGACACATATAGCACTTTCATGCATGTGTTAGGGAGTTTCGGGCGCTATCTACTCTCTTCTTCTTCCTCTTCTTCTTCAGCAGCAGCAGTCATGCATGCAGGCTTGAGTGTTTCCCCCCCCCCCCCCCCCCAATGTGAACTGTTGAATATTTGATGTGAAGTTCTGTCTTTAATGCGAGCAGCAGCAGCTGCAGAAGCAGCTTTGTGTGAACGCGGCGTATATAGGACAAAACCCGACCAGGCATCTAGGAGCTGTCGGGGGAGCTGCCACAGTCGACGTATTTTACAGCTCCATCAAATCACGGAGGGACTTTCCTGCCTTTTTGAACAACATCACGAGAATCTGTCTGAAGGCTGAAACTCAATACGACCGACTCGGATTCTCTCAAAATGAGAACTTTTCGCTAAAGGCTAGCCTCCATCCTTTTCCCCCCAGCATCTGCTACTCTTGGCGCCATGGCAATGGGGCGCCTCCAGAGTGTGCCGATATATAGGTCAGTGGTCATGCGGGGCTCCACCCAAAGCAAAATACCACATAGCTGTCTGCTCTCCATGCATACAAAGGTGGAGGAGGAAGACGTGAGCACCCATCCATACCGACAGACGGTTGGGACATGACACCACACACACACACACACACACACACACACACACACACACACACACACAAAGACCTGAATACAAATTACCCAGACTTGGTTTGTGAGTCTGCAGCAGCTTCGCAGGTGATTTGTGCTATCAGCTGTGCAGCGACATGAATACAGGAACATGTGCTCTCCCACTCCCCCCTCTCCAGTCTGTGTCTCTTTGTCTGCTGACGGTCTTTGTGAAGCAGACTGTTTGACACAATGAAAAGATGGAGAACATTAGATCTACATCTACATATTTGTCTGTTTGAGTGCATGTTCACATCCTCATGTGTGTATAACTATACCATTGTGGACACTTAGGTTGTGGACACTCAGTGATATATGAATACGGAGGAGCTAACACCATGTTGAGTTTTACAGTTCGCGAGGACACACATGCGACGCATGTTGTTTTTTAAAATGTCGATTCTGATTAAATATCAAGGCAAGAGTAGGAACTTTCTGGCACAAATTCACCTATACTTACGGAAAGGAAAAAGTCCCTTGTAAAAGTATTATCAGCAAACTGTGCTTAAAATATCAAAAGTAAAAGTACTGCTGACAAAATGCCCCTGTGACTGATCGATTATTATATAACATTATCAGTTTATTTTACAGAGCTGTGTAGACGTTCGAGGTGAGGATAGTTGTAACTACTTTATAGAGAACAGAGAAGAAACGTTTTATTCAAATTTATACTTGTATAATTGTATAATTTTACCTCTTTGGTCTCAAGCAGTTATTTCAATGAAACCATCTTTTTTGGACACCTGACATATGACAAAGGACCCCAACTAGACACCGACCTGAGCATATAATTGATAGTGTGGAATGTGCAATTTTGTGTTTTCTCTTTAAAAACCAGGAGCATTGAACAGAGTTTGGTTGGTGGCGAGTGAAAATATTTTTAAGAGAGTTTAGACTCCCGACCTCTTGATTTGTAAGATCCTGGCTGTGCGGCCCTGCACTCGTCCTTCAGTTTGTGTTTCATTTACAAACCCCGGGGTCTCCGGTAGTGATCGCCTCTCGCTGAGTGAAGTCATTTAGCGGTGGAACTTCAATGTGCAGCCGCCGCGAGCCTTGATTAATGGAGCATCACTGCTCATACAGACAGAGTGAAACTACGAGGCGAGAAGTATTGATCGTCTCACGCTGCAATCTCACTGTGAGGCGGGAGAAATGTCAAATAGAAATGTCAACGTGTCACTTTGGCTGCAGGACTGACTAGAAATACCGCGATCTATATATATAAAAAATAGTTCCACAACAAAACAATACCCATCACAGGGATATGAAACTGGTAAAGGTCTCCATCCATCCGTCAGTTTGGCGATCTGCTCATTAACCCATATTCATCAGTTTTTTTCATACCCCCATCCATTTGTCCATCATCCATCCATCCATCCATCTCTCTCTTTCTGTCCATCCATCCCTTTGTTTTAATGAGTCTATCCATCCCTCCCTCCGTCTTTCCATGTATCTGTACATCCATCAGTCCATCTATCCTTCAGTTTGTCTGTCCATAGTTATCCGTCCATCTGCCTGTCCGTCTGTTCATGTTTTTTTGCCAATCCGTCCATCGATCCGTCCCCCAATCTGTCTGCCCATTTATCCATCTATCAATTCATCCATCCCTCCCACAGTAGACAGGCTGCCAGTCCGTCTTAGGACCAGTAAACATAGACAAACAACACATTCACACCTACAAACTATTTAGAGTTTCCAGTCCACCTGACCTGCATGCTTTTGGACTGTGGGAGGAAAACGGAGCACAGAACCATTAAATGCATGCAACCTTTACACAAAAAAGGAGTAACTGGTGAACGTGTTTCTGGCTATTTCTTACAGTTTGTTTCTACCATGAGATAAGTCGCTGCCGTGTCGCCTGGAAGGGTCTGGATTTCTCTATTATGATTAAACAATACACAACATTTTTTTTAGTCATTCAGCTGCTTCAGTGTTTGATCAAAATGAAAATCTGCAGATTCCCTCGTCCCTCTGCGGCACACATCCTCCTCTTCCTGTTCTAATGTGGGCAGGTTCATATCAGCAGACTGCGATGAGTCCTGCGTTAGCTCCGATTCACTCTCACTCACTGGGTTAGTGTGACCCCGATCTCACAAAGCCCCCTCTCACATGCAGATACTGACTTCTCATTACTCATTCAGACACACAACACACAAGTGTGCTCTCTGTGTCTCTGTCTGTCTGATCTACAACTGCTTCTCTGCGCTAGTTTCTCCCTTGAAATCTGGGGAATTCATGGTTCTCGATTTATATATACATAAAAAATAACATAAGAAACACACCCTGTCAAATACTGTGAACTGCACACACGCAGTGCAACATGTCCAGTGGTCATGGCCACATTTGTTCTTCAATAGTCCCCCTCCCCCACCTCTCTACCTCTGACCTTGACTGCAAATAGCAGTGCTACAGTGATAATCTATTTCATGGTAAAACAAACACACACACAGGAGTGTAGTGTTGCAGCAAGGAGGCGACACAAAGAAAGGGGGGGGGGGGGGGGGCACCCTTAATGGAAATACCATCTGTTTGGATCGGAGCACGCTGCACAGTTCTTCCTAAAAGCACTCAGTTCAGTCCTTGTTAGTTTATACGAATGATTCACCTCCCTGTACAAGGATACAGATATCTTTTGCTGCCATTTCAATCAAATTGCACTCGCTGATTCTCAAGAGTTTTTGAGTGTCTTGAACTAATGAACTGGATTTCATCAGTGTCCTAAAAACATATTACATTTTAATTCCACAAAAGAGGGCTGAGCAAATATAATCTTTTTCGTCTGCTAGCTGCTCTCGTCTGTCCACTTTCATGCCTTTGAACTACACCGACCTGTCATCAGACAAAGAAGTGTGCATCTATAAGAGATACAGCCATGTTGCTTGGAAACTGCAAGAAGAGTGTTTTACGTACTACTTTAAAAAGGACTCATTTGCCATCACAGGATAGTGCAGTGATGGTCTTTCTCTACCTCTTTTCCTCAGCCTTTGTGTCTGTGCATGTATGTGTGCAAAGCTTCAATTTCTGACTTTCATTAGAGGAGGACGTAGCTGACTCTGACGATGAATAGTAGAGTACTTTAAGTAAGTACAGTTGCATTCAGCTGTGTTTTGAGATATATTCTTGTGTGTAGCAGTTTCAGGCCTTCATGTTTCTGTTTTTTCTAGCTTACGTCTTCATGCAAATGTGTCTTAAATCTTCCCTCCGTCTTTGTTTAGGGTGCTTCTGTGGTCTGGGACTGGTTTACTCCAACAAGTCGTGCACCATGCCGCCCATCACCTTCCAGGACCTGCCTCTCAACATCTACATGGTCATCTTTGGGACAGGCATCTTTGTCTTCATCCTGAGTCTCATCTTCTGCTGTTACTTCATCAGGTGAGGGGTGACAGGAACAGAAATATGTCATTGGAAACAAGAAATGTGTGAAAAAAACAAAAACAGGACTAAGGCTTTTTTCAAACCTATATTTCTTTTGCTCTGGTTCGATTCAGTGGATGAGTTGGTTAACTTCCTCCTGGTTCAGTTTCATTTCAAGCTAAAAAGCAATTCAAGCAAACTGAAATGCATCACCCGGCTCTTTGGGACCCGCTGAGCTCAAACTTGCAGGGTACGCCTTGTACTGTATGTGCGTCAGATCGAGGTTGGATCATGTTCTCACCACAACCAAATAGCTACAGAATGGTTTGTGACCGGACTGAGACCACTTCCTCTGCAGGCTCTCCGTGTGATTGATTTGGTCTGCACCCAACTCAAGTACAACTGCAATGCGACTTTTTTCATCCGATTATGCCAGAATGCTTATACACAGTCAAGTCTGTGTATACGCTCCGAGATGGGATATTGGTCGCTTTGAGATCCGATCAGCCAGACCACGTGCCGAGGTGGCCTGGCTCGCATTGAGTTCGGATCTCATTGAGGAGTGGACAATATTTGGGCACAATCCAGACAGTTTATCAGACGTAGGTCTCCATCATCTTCCCCCCACAAGGGAGTTACTCTACCGAGGAGAGCAAAGGGGAGAGATGAGGAAAACCGGGGCTGGAGCAGCTGAGACCTGCTGCCAGTCTTAAGTTAAGTTACATTTCCTGATTTTGCTGCTACATAATAAAAGCTTTTAAATAACAAAATAACTGGGGGACTTGTACTGTGAAGAGTTGAGTTGGTGAGAGTTTTCTTAGTGGCTATTCTTCATTGAAACAAGTCTACTAATCCTGCAGAGAGAAAGAGTAAGCAGCAAAACTATTTCAAAAAAAATATTTTGAAGAAGTTGTAGGAAATGAAATGCATTTATACACCACTTTACAGCTATTATCCCATCAGGGAAGTTATTTCTGTCATAAATAGCTGAGTTCTGGTCTGGCACATCTTATCCCAAAAGTGGCATTGCAAAGATAAGTGTAACTGTGTCCAAATTGTACCAAGCCACTCAAACAAACAGTTTGGCAGGACAAAACAACACTTGTGTTAGGCTTTGTGAGGCAGCTCTGCAGCAGTGCTTTGCTTTAAATGCTAAGGTCAGCATGCTAATATGCTCACAAGGACAATGCTAACCTTGTTCACCATCGAATATAGTGCATTAGTATGCTAACATTTTCTCACTTGCATATTACAAAAGCACAGCTGAGGCTGATGGGAATGTCAGTTTTGCAGATATTTGATGCTGAAAAATATTTTTTTGACAACATTTTGACCTGATGGTGGTGCTAGATAAAACATCAGGGACTCACCAAGTGAATGTGATTCATCCTCTGGGGGTCATGATTATATTTACAAATTGTCATGGCAATCTATCCAATAATTGTTAAGAGATTTCAGTGTGAACCACAGTGATGTGTGTGTAGGCAAGAAACAGTGAGGGAGGGAAGGAGGAAGAGGAATAAATAGAGGAACAGGGTGACCTCTCCCGCTGTGGACGGTAAACTCCCCGATGAGCTGAATGGACGTTTGTGTCTGAAGGACGGGATATGAGGCAACAGGAAGCAGCGCGCAACAATGTATGAGGACAGCAGCGAGGAAAACTGCAGAGCGACTCAGAATAAACTCGACCTGAATAGCACACAGTGGGAGTACACGAAAAAAACATCACACATGAACGTCTGCGATGTGCAAAATCATAAAAGGAAGCGCCAACACCTGCAAAGGGTCTGTTCTTTAATCTGAGCTGTCTTTGGATGACTGAGCATCTGAATTTGGAAGTTTACCTGACATTTCAAAATGTGCTATTATTTTTGGTGTTGCGTATGATTTTTGAATTGCCTCTTATCAAAATGTCAAACAATTGGAAAGAACTTGTCTGTCGGCTGGAGACATATAGAGCAGTCAGAATACAAATGAACGTCACTAACAGTTAGCTGGTATCCAGCAGGTATGTGACGCCTTTTTTTTCGATTTTGTGCGTTTCCCTCCTGTGCAGTCTAATTTCTATAATTACATATAAATGAATTCCCACAGCAGCACCAAGTGGAATAGACGACTGTGCCAACAATCTAACCAACTTCTAAATACCTTTAAAACGTAGTTTACTCTTGACCTCAAAACACCAGTACACAAAAGAACATCAACACAAGAAAACTTCATAGGGCCAATTACAGTATTTTTACTATCATTATATTTAAAGTGGCACAAAGTTGTAAACATAGCGGAGCATTTTTAGCAGCTGAAGAGCCAGATATTTTGAGAAGTGAATTGTGCACCCCGGAGACGATCATCAGGATACAATAGCATGCATTTATTGGTTTGAATAGGTCACACAAACTCCACACCAAGGGGAACAATACAAACCTTAATATTTCAATATACCTGTAACTTGCAAGGTACAACTTGAGCTGACTCATGGGTTTGCTGAGATCAATTATTTTGAGAAACAGAAATTCCTTTTTTTCAACTCTCAGGCGAACCTGAAGGAAATCTTATAAAAGACAAAAAACAGGCATCAATTTAGAGTAGTTTTAAATCTCTAGGATACTTTTACATTGTAGTTATTACCCAGAGAAAAGAAAACCTGGCCGGCACATTAATGTTTTGTTTGACCTGGGCTCGGCACTTAATCGACCATCGACTCTGTCAGACAGGCTCGGATTCTACCCGTTTCTCTTGAAGCACTTGCCTGTGAATCATAACCAATGAGCCACTTCCTTTCGCTCCCATTACCATGCTGAAGGTATTCTTGGGTAGGAGTGTGATTGTGAATTAATTTATAGACCGGGTGATTCATCAGATGAATACTGAGTGATGAATGTCATTGTCTGCTGGGGGCAGGCTTCCTATTATACATTCAGAGACGCTCTCTCTAAATCATGTGTGTCTGGGAGTAAGGGATGTTCGATTTTAACCTTACGGTGACTTAAAGATCGGTCTCTATTTGTCGATGTGAGATCTTTACGCATACGAAGCAAAAAGCAATTATATCTTTTCAGCCTTCATAATCAAACCGTTGCTGTTCTAACAGTGGCTCAAACTGGGGGCGTACACAGCAGTTCCTGCAATGTACAAGAGTGCAAAACCACGAGGGTGTCAAAAGCACACTCCAAAAATATCACATCTTCATTATACCCCAATGTGCTCCAACAGCAGCAGTTCTGTGTTCAGTGTTTTTAACATTGACTTTTACTTAAGAACTGCACTCAAGTACAATTTTGGGGTACTTTTACTTTAGTTGTGTATTTCAATGTTCTGCTACTTAATACTTCTGCATTTCAGAGGGAAATAATGTACTTTCTACTGGACAACATTCATCTGATACCTTTAGTTAATTTACAGAAGATTTTACAAACACAACACATGAAGAATTAATACAATATTAATACAACAGGAAGCATGTCTGCGCCCAGTCAAACTTCTAATAGTCAGAAATGCCTCTCAAATCCCCCTGCTGTAATATGAAGGTGTACAAGGTCATTCATAGAGATGCCATCTTACCTGCAGATTATCAGCAGGCTGGAGGTCGTTTTCTATTGAATGTGAACACAGAGAGACAGCAGCCTGTCAGAAGAGAGAGAGACATTGTTAGTCACATGTGAAAAAAAGTTTGTTTCTACGGAGAGTACTTTGGTTTATAAAAGTTAGTCTCTGAAAATGTCAAAGTAGGAAACAAATGAACTGCAAGATAGCATATTATAAGCAGTCATATTAGTAGCAAAATGTTGGCTTGGCTAATATCGTCATCCAAGGAAATGACCTAGTGTGTGATGAGCTCTATGTTGTCTGTTAAAATGTTTTCCTAAGGAAAAGCAGTAATCGGTCTGTAGTTGTCCGCGCCTATCATTCACACCTGTTGAATTCATTGTTACTTCATACAATAAGAACCGGTCAGCAGTAGCTATACGAGGATTTTCTTCTATTCTTGTAGAAACACTGAAATCTCAGTCATGTCGCCCTTTTCACCCACTTCACATCATTCTCCAGGCATGGGAAACCGCGACACATGTAGAACGTGTATCCTCACATTGTTCTGCATGGAAGATTGTTAGTGGCAATCAGCGTAAACAATAAACCAAGTGACAAACACAGCAAATCACTGCCATTTCCTGACTTCAATTCTTTTTTTTCTTGAGGGGGGGGGGATCAGATAAAAAAAATAAACCTTCATCTTTCATCTCAGATGCTGTGACTGCATTTAGTTTCAGGCTCAAATCACAGACAGCGACAGACATGTGAGTCTATGTTTAGTTGTGTAAAAGCAGGAGGCCAAAAATAACCGACGCAGCTCGCCAAGTGATAAAGATCTCCTCTCTATTGTTGGTTGCGAGGGCGGTGCAGGGATTCGAAGACGCAACATACTCATTAGCTGTGTTTGTGTATGTATGTGCGTGGAAGTGTGTGTGTTAGCGTTTGCGTGTTCAGCGTGTGGACAATGTGCGTGTGTGCTTGCAGGGGAACATGTATTTGTCTGTGGATGTGTCGCTCTTTGAAAAGACAGTTAATTGTCAAAGCTTACCCTGCTTCTGTTACACGCAGTCCCATAATGTAACCACACAAACAGAAAACCTCAGCCCGAAACCAAGACCTGCTGCTAAACTCAGCTTCGAATAAATACAAACATCTTTATCTCCTAATAGACTCATGGAAGTCGTTACAATGAGCTCAATGCGACCAGCAGCAACAATAAATTGCTGCCTACGCTCAGCAAGATGAGGGATTTGCTTTCAATAGTCTACTTGCTGATACTTATTTTACTTTAAGCTGCACTAATCAGTATTTTCATATGAACGATAGGTCAAATGACTTTGTGTAATGTCAAAGGGGTCATCCACCGTTAAAGGAGGTTGACGTGCATTATTGTGATAACCTCTCTGTACTTTCCCCACTGTGGTAAGAAGTATTTAAGTATTTAGATCCTTTACTTAAGTATGCAAGCAATGCCACAATGAAGAAATACACTGTTACAAGCAGTCCTGTATTTATAGTACAAGTCCAGAAGTATAGAAAAATGTACTTATAATATCAAAAGTACAGGGACCCATGAACAACACTGGGGAAAATGGACGTCATACAAGAAAAAAGACGACTCTGAAAAGTGAGGATCAAAGACAGTAAAGAGAGAGAGTAGTGCCCTCCACTTTTCTATTTCTAGTTTTTTATTTTTAGAATTATTTCTATTTCTGTCATCCATGATGTTTTGCTGTGGATTTTGTTCAGTGTAATAGAAACTGAAAAATAAAAAAATAAAAAAGTGACTTTTTCAGAGTAAAACTTTGAATGCAGGACTTTCTACTTTTACTACCTCTACTTTAATTTAAGCAAGAAGTACATGTAAAATGGTCAAATTAAGGTTAAACAGGTTGTAAACAAAGTTATTTATTAATGTGATAATAAATGTTTCTCTCTTCATCCACAGCAAACTACGACACCAAGCCCAGAGCGAGCGGTTTGGATACAGAGAAGTATATCCTGACGTTAATATTTAAGCACCCTTTAGGTCTGAATAATAATAAATAGATAAATCTCTCTAAAACATATTTTGTTTATGTTACTCCAGGTGGTTTTAAAAGGAGATCCAAAAAAGTTGAATCTTCACGGGGTAAGGATGTGATTTTCATTGATTCCTGCAAAAAATTAACAACTTGAAATGTTTTATAATATGAAAAAAAAAAAAAACGGTCCTAACTCTGTCCTGTCTGTCACTCACGCAGCAGACGTGCGCCGTGTGTCTGGAGGACTTCAAAGTGAAAGACGAGCTGGGGGTGTTGCCATGCCAACATGCTTTCCACAGGAAGTGAGTACAGGAGAGCAGAGCGGAGTCTCTGTTTCTCTCTTACCGCTTTTCACCCGCACGGGCTTGTTAAAATGACGATGACCGCCTTTTGATCTGATACACAGACAGTTTTGGTTGATTCATTCATGACTAAATTGCAGCATTACAGGGAGGAGCGGTCCGGGCAATAGCGTATCCCAGCATGCACCGCGTAGACGGCTCGTAGAATCAGTGCTTCAATCTGGCAGGGGAAGCATTCCTGATGTTTATTAGGTGCCTAAAATTGGGATTTTGCTCGCAGTCATCTTGAACATGAGCATTTTTTTTACATCAATATCAATCAGAAGGGGTTAAATAAAAGATAGGCCTAAAAATAATGAAATGATTATGTTTGACTACACAACTGGAAAACTTGAAATGACATACGGATCACAGAGATCGTGGCAAACTCTGACTGGTTGAATGGAAAAAAACCTCAAATGCCCTCAGTCAGCTGATTGAGTTGGAGGCACAAATATGGTCTTCCAGATTGTTTAGAAACTGGAGGCCAGTTTAGACTGTCGCCCTCAAACTGCAGTTTCATAAGGTAAGATCAATTCTGAGGTCTATAAAAATGGTAAAGAAAGATTTAAGTGATTGGACTTCAGCGCTGCGAAGCATCCTCTCTAAGCATCAGCCCATAAAGATGAGGTATAGGACAGGATCCCCTTGGAGTCTAGACACTGGTGGTGGTGGTGGAGTAGAGCAGGCAGGTGGTTGACTGAAACTTTCAGTTGAACCGCCCTGAACATCCTGGAGGTGATACGTTGTGCCGTGGCAGTAATAAAAATTGGCTGGAGGAATGTGGGCAGAAAAAATCAGATGTCAAATTTGTGAATGGAGGTACTTGCACAGCGTGGGAAGGCTGAAGTATTGGACAAAATTAGAGCAGGAAGAAAGAAGAGAGTCACTTGAGACAAAAGACCGTCCTAAATTAATTTTCACCAAATCTTGCATGGACAGCGGTGAAATGTAAACCATGTACTCACGTCTAGTTTTGTACTTTACTTGAGAATTTTCTGCTACTTTATTATTGTACTTCACCACATTTCAGAGGAAAATATTGTACAGTATATTGTAAAATAGCTACAAGCCACCCAGCTAAAACATCAAAATACTGCTGACACACTGAACATTCCTACTTCCTACTTTTACTTGTAAATTGTGCTGCTTTCAACTTTTACTTGTAATGGAGTATTTTATAGTGTTATATTGTTAAGATCCCCTCCTGTCTGTTAATATTTTGCTCAGGTGTCTGGTAAAGTGGCTGGAGGTGCGCTGCGTCTGCCCCATGTGCAACAAGCCCATAGCTGGCCCCCCTGAGCAGCACCACAGCATAGGGACTCTTCTGGATGAACTGGTGTAACTTCTCAAACACTGCCAGCCTGGGTGGGCCGCAGCCGCCCGGGCCAAACCAGCTGATATAAGGTAGCGACCAACAGGAAGAGAGACACTGTTTTGCTGCGAAAAACACAGCAGAAGCACCAACATGATGATAGTAAGTTTGGGTAACCTAGTTACTACCCGGAGAAAGACTGTGAAGGATGCTGTTGCCTAGCAACCACCTCCGAGATGGCAACACGACACCTTGTGGTGTCTGAGAGATTATCTCCAGCCGCCCACACATCACTCCGCCAATCTTCAACATCCCCGCTCTGTCACATCTGTCTCTTGTTGCCTCGAGTCAGGTTGATCAGGCACCACTGAAGAAGGGTTTTCATTTTTCACAACGATGTGGACGAGTGAGTGTTGAAGGATGACAGCGCTGGGTAAGATCCCCTCCAAGCATGTACCAGTGTTATTTTCACTAATATGAAATAATGTGATGTCGGCTGATGCCATTAAAACTTGAGCCAAATTACGCTAATTAAGAAGTTTTGAAACAAAGTCACAAAAAAAAAAGTATTTCACCGAGCACGAGAACACATTGACAGTTGAAACTTTGTAAACTAAGATTAAAGCTCAAGAGCATAAATTGAAGTCACGCTGGTTCAGAAATTATGGAAAACATGGATTCAGGCATCATCAGTGGGCTTTAAATTAATCATATTACAGCTCAAGCCGTGTAGCAAATTAATCAGTGTTTCTATCAAGTCAAACCAATTGATTTTTTGCTTATATGTGCTACTGATACTGACACGTCCTGCCTTTCACTGTAACAGTTTGGTTCTTTGCTGAAATATGTTGATTTTTTTAAGAAATTGCACTTTAAATTCACACAAAATAAACAGCCATTGTAAAATATTAAGAGTCAGGTTTGGATGCAGCACAGCAGGTTTCGTGTTTCCAGGTGTGGTGAATCTTTTATAAAAGTCTGTGAAGTATCCGAGATGCTGCTTCATCTGAAGAGAAGGGAGGCAGCAGAACAGTCCCTCGGTGTTGTGAATTCATCCGGGAAGCAACTAAATCTCACGTTCATACATTTCTGTGGCATTATTGCTGAGATTCAGTTTTTACATTCCTCGGTTGTAGTTCTTTTTTTTTTGTTGTGATTTCCAGCTCTCCAGAAAGCGAACCACTGCCTAAAATTGAGCACAAAACTCACAAAGCACATTGTCCAGACACTGACGGCACCTGCACTGTAATTAAAAGCCAAACACACACGTGAGTGCTGTTGAATTCACACGCCAAGAAAAGAAAATGTCAAAGAGATTTGTTCACTCTGATTCTGGCCACATTCCACATTTTGTAATTGAAACAGATGTAAATAACTCGAAACAATAATAAATACAGTTGTCTGTTTTGTTCAGCTTCTCTGGTTTGTCTCTTGGTAGTCATGTATCTGGCGCCATCGTCAGGTGAAATACTGCATGAAAATGTATTAAATTATTCTACCTAGTTCACTGCCTCTCAACCTTTTTGGCTTTTGACTCTCTAAAGCCGAACAATGCTTTATGTGTTTTAACCAAAGACAAATGTTTCCTTCTCAAAAGGTTTAGTGTGAGTAGGCTTCAGAAAGGAATACTCTTTTAATAGAAGTAACGTTCTTCTTTTTTACCTTGTTAAGAGGGCTGTAATTAAACATTATTGGTGGTTAATCAAATATATGGCTAATATTGTTATATAACAGTGAAAAAAGCCAAACAGTTACTTCTTCAAATTTCTGCTAGACTAAATCAAAAGTGTTGGTTATCCAGTGAGTGTCATTTTAAACTAACTGCAAGTCTTTTTCTGGGAAAGTTTAAGAGCTAAAAACTTGTGAAAGTACAAAAAATGTTCAATTAAACCTAAGGAGTATGTTATTCTGGCAGTGTATGTGTTTAGTATGTCAAGTATTTGTTTGATACTGGCTGAATACACACCGGTGAGACTGCTACATAATAAAAGTCAAAAGCAAGACATGAATAAATAAGAGTAGTACATAATATAGAGACAAATAGTAACACAAGAATATAATAATAAGTTCCACTCTCTCTCTGTAGTCGTTGCCCTTTCCTTTACAACATATTTGATATGAATTATTTGCCACTGCATAATAACACTCACATTTCACTAAAAATCTCTGAAAATAAAAGTGAATAACGGGGTTAAACAAAGCAGCAAACTAAAAGATTTAGAGGAGTTGGAGCTCAGGAGTCAACATCTGAATGAAAACAAGGACCATCTGTGCGCTGCCTCATTAAATGTGCAAGACCCCGTCCTATTGGCGGGTCTAACCGGTACCTAGCTATTTCCCCACAGCAGATTGCAGGTGGCCAAGCATCGAAAGTCTGAACTGCATTCCTTACCCCGGTTGCCTTCTAATTAGGCTTAAGGGCAAGGAGGAGCCTCGGGAGGACCTGAAAGGGGATTCAGGATGGAGGGAGATGGTGTGAGATCTCACATGGATGGAAGTGAACACTGAGTCTGATAGAAAGTGAGAGATGGAAAAAGAGAGAGGCGAGGGAAGTGCTGGGAAAAGGTGGAGACTGAGAAGAGAGAAGATGGGAGAGAGGAGGTACTCGGTTTGGCCGCTTTACCTCTCAATTCTGACAAGGTAGAGAATTGTTTCATCATTGTACGGATGAGTAAACTTGTCAGCGCTGGCGAGCACACCGATTTCCTTTCAAGACTGCAAAACAAAAGCCTGCAAAAGAAGAAAGACTATAAGAAGAGATGAGCAGTTCAGGATGATAGAAATCTGGTCGCAACTTTCCTCTGAGACCCCACAGCAGTTGGTGATTATAATAAAATCTTTCTTCTGTAGAGTGTTAAGTGTGCGTCGGTGGATGATGATGATTGCATGTTTCCGTCTGCGATCTGTTTCATTATTAATCTGATGACCCACATGTGATTTACTGCCTATAAGGTGTCCGACCGAGATGAAGGCACGATGAAAGCGTTTTAAATAGATGAAATGATTTTAAATAACCAACAAGATATAGAAGATTACAACCATATATATCCCCGGGCGCCTGTCATGGGCAGCCCACTGCTCCCTATATACTAGGGATGGGTGAAATTCAGAGAACAAATTTCCCCACTGCGGGACTAATAAGGGATTGTTTAATCTTTTAATAATATCTAAACCGAAAAACAGTTCTCAAAGGATTTCATTGGCGTTCGGGGTCCAAATTAGGATGAACTTTTTTATTACAAATGACCTGACTTAATGCTTTAAAGGATTAGGGTTACATGCATCAACACACACTCTCTCTCTCTCTCATAAACACACACACACACACACACACACACACACACACAGCTTGGGTGGACCTAGAAACATAAGCAAGTCTTTCATGAGATCAGCCTCTACCTGAGCAATAAAGAGCCATCTGTGCTTTGAATAAACTGATGATGGCAACACACATACACACACACACACGCACACACACGCACACACACACACACATGCACAGGGTGGAAAGACACAGAGAAATGCTTGTTTCTGTCACTTCCCACCTTCAGCGTCGTGGCACTGCAGAGTGAATGTAAGGTCAGGTTATTTCTCTCTCTGTGCATTTTATAGTAGCCAACCTAAACCTGACCAGCAGTCCAACAGCAGCAAGAAGAGGGTGAAAGGGACGGTTAAAATGAAGTAAGCTGCTCATAAACCATTGAGACACATCAGGACGAAACTGACCAGGTTGGTTGGTTTACTTTCTCCGGTTGTCATTTGATTTGTTTGATGAAGTAAGAATTTCTTTATGTCAAAGCCTCTCCTACATCTGTTTCTTACTTTCTTTAAAGTCTCAACAGTTGGATGGACTGCCATGAAACGATGTAGCCTACAAACATTCATGTTCCCCACAGGATGAACCATAACAACTTTGGTGATCCTCTGGCTTTTCCTCGAGAGCACTTTGTGTTGTGTGCTAATTAGCAAATGTTAGCATGCTAACAGACTAAACTATGATGTTGAACATGGTAAACATTACACCAACATGCTGACATGTTAGCATTCAGCACAAAGCACCGCTGTGGCTGAGTGCAGCCTCACAGGGCTGCTGGCATGTCTGTATGGATTCTTAAGTCTTGTTTCCTTCTGAAATACTGGACACCCTGAACTGTCAAACTACTAAAAATCCTGAAAGTGAAACAATCTGAGAAAGTAAAATCCTTTATTGGTTGAACTGCTCACAGTTTGTGTCCATGACCTGTAAATATTCACCACGACTAGACTTATAAAATGAATTTTAAGGGCCAGAAGCCTAAAGGTTTGGCAACCACTGCTATAAAATGTACATTGTTGTAACAGGGAGTTTCAGCGCTCTGGTGATGATCTGTACATGCAACACAACACCTGTGAAGATGCTGCCTGAGGATGTGACAGATGCAGACAACATGAGAAAACAGGAGGATGTCTTCTATAAAAGCCATATTTATTAATCTATGGTTTAGGAATTATGGGTTGCTCATCTTTTTGTGGGTGCATCTCCACGACACCAAAGGAGCAGTCATGATTCTATGAACCTCAAGAGTTTCAGTTTTTTTTGAAAAGACAATCCACCATGTTTAAACGGTGGCTTTTGGCCCTGTTGGCCCGGGTCGGCCTCATTGTGCTGGGCCTCTGCTGCTGTCTGTCCCTGTTCTACCTCCTCGCCTGTAAGCCGACGTCACGCGGCAGCCAGCAGTCTCTGCTGTGGTCTGGAGGGGCCACCAGTAAGGAGGGATACATGGCCCTGTTGCAGGAGAGGGAGGACTCTCACAGACATTACATCAACAGCCTGACGAAGCAGATAGCCCAGCTGAAGGAGGCTCTCCAGGAGAGGACGCAGCAGCTTCAAGAGTCCCTGGAAAAAGCTAAAACAAGAGGGATTCTGCCTCAGGGTCTGGAGAGTCTGCACAAAACCCCAACACAGACTGACCTGAAGGTAGGAAAACAGGACACAGGATGGTGGCGATGCAAAATAGATGGAGGAGTACCATGGACTGATGAGATAAATGATGTGTGACGTTGTAGATGTAGTAGTAAATGTTACACAATTCCCTCCAGGATTTCTTGCGCTCCCAGCTGAACCAGGCGGAGGTGATCTCAGGTGTACAGCTGCCCAGCGAATACGCAGTGATACCTTTTGAAACTTTCACCCTGCGGAGGTGAGTGGAACCGCCGTCCGTCGGTAAGGACAACAGCAGAGCGATCAAAGCCTCCAAGGGTACTTCTGATGTCAGGTCCTACCTCATGCCTCTTCATAAAGTGTGTTAAATTTGTTGTCCTGTCACTCAGAGTGTACCAGCTGGAGACGGGGCTGACGAGGCACCCGGAGGAGAGGCCTGTGAGGAGAGACCACAGAGACGAGCTGATAAGCACAGTGGAAACAGCTCTGCACGTCCTGAACGGACCTCAGCAACACACAGACAACACCAGACGGAAGCATGCTTACTCCCCGTCCGACTTCATAGAGGGTGAGCGAGATCTCCGTTCATTCATTACATCCTCGTCAACGTTTTTGATGTTGATTCATGAGATTTAAGATTCAAGAGTTTCTGTTTCTATAGATCGACTTACAAAAAACACAATGACAGCTTCATCGATCTCATCAATGCACGCTTCTCATGATATTTTTCTGGCTCTGATTGGCTGATTGTTTTTACAACCAGCGATACAGCCGTCAATGAGCACAACACCAACACCTATTTGAATCAGTCAGTGAGTGATTCAGAGGCCTAGAACCAGGATAGGAAACAAGAGCATCCAGAGGAAACCACAATGGGAAAAAAGGGTAAAATCCAGGACATTCTTTCCTTTACATGGATACATGGTACTTGGTCATTCTACAACGCAGGGTTGCACAACGAGATGCTTTGCATATGTGGGGAAAATATTAAATGAATATCCTTGTAAACATATGTGATTTGTAAATAGTAAAGTCCTCATTTTTACTCAAGAAGAACTTTAATGGCAAGCATTTTCTATTTGGAGTTGAAAGTGTCTTCTAAAAGTTGATGTTTTATTTTAGACAGAAGGTATTCAAATTATGTAATAGCTCATCATTACATCTGTGCTGTTGCCATTAAACCCAGTGCAATCACAAAGCAACACTTCAGCCTCTGTCCGAAACAGGTCATCCTTTATCAACATCTTTAAAACACTGGGAACGCTTTATTTTCAATCATTTCCTTACAATCACCTAGAAAATTCTCTGTGAAGGACTGTGTCATTTTGTAATAATTATAGGGAAAGGAAGTTTAGTTTAGTTTGTTGTGTTGTGTTAATGAGCAGGAAGAACTTTGAAACTATTTTTTTAAACCTTTAATGACTACTTAGTACTAAAAAATAAGGACATTTATTGCATATGTTGAATTATTGACAAAATTAACATTTTTGCATATTCAACTAACCTGCTGGTTACAGACTAATAGACTCAACGTTAATAATTGGTATTAAATAATTGGAAATTCACCTATTAAAAACTGTGTCAATACTGACACAATTTTTTGACACAATTGTAGAAATAAATATGAGACCGATGAAATAAAGTGCAGTCTGTCTCTGTCACAGGGATGACCCGTACAGTACGGGACAGGGGAACCGTCTACGAGCTGACGTTTAAAGGCGACGGCCCGCGGGGCTTCACACAGCTCGTGCTCTTCCGGCCGTTTGGTCCCATGATGAAGGTGAAGAGCGAGAGCATGGATACCCGCAGCATGCTCATCAACATCATCGTACCTCTTTCCAAGAGGCCGGACACATTCAGGCAGTTCATCAACAACTTCAGGTATCATTTGTAAAGTGGGATAACAAGCTGGCACACATACTGCGATTGTATCAGGGCCTTATTGATCTCACATTGACAGTGCTGAGTGAATCCTTGTCTTAATAGAGTAGCTTGGTTGAAAGTCAATAACGCTCCTCTCCACTTCAGATAAAATTAGGTGTTTATAGACTATAAATTTGTGAGTCTAATTGTTGTCCTTATCTAATAAAAAGAGTAATTTGTCTCTAGATAAAGTGGTATAGAAGTGGGCCTAACACATGTATATTTGTATTGTGTTTTGGGATCAGAGAAGTGTGCATCCAGCAGGACGGCAGGGTTCATTTGACTGTTGTCTACTTTGGTCGAGATCAGATAGATCAGGTGAAAGCCATGCTGGACCAGACCACAAGGTAATGTAGTGATTTGTAGTGATGTTTAATCATCCGCTAATGTCACATTAGTCATGTTCCTATTCACATATTTCTATGCCCATTTTGATGCGAAAAATTGAATGGAAACGGAAAAATTTGATAAAACTTCCTCAAATGCAAAAATAGTCTCTAAACTCGCTTGAGGTGGTTTCTGCATTTGCCGAAAAAAGAATATAGCACCAACGTCAAATCAAACTATGCAGTAGCCGAGTTTATTCACTACGAACCAGTTGATGGAAATAAGGCTAATTTGCATTTTGCTTAAAACTTGCTTGACAATTGCATGTAAACACAGCATGTATTTTCTCTTCTAGTCTTTAAAAGCTACAAATATATTCTGTGCATCTCTTTGTTTCATGTAATTTAAGAAAAGGCGAGCCAGGTTTTGTGTCTCACAATAGACACAATAGATGAGGTGCTTTCATTTCAGTTTCTACCTGGTAAAGAATTATTTGTGGTCCTGGGTGACTTTCCTTTCTTCTTATGTATTTCTCTTGGTATTCATTTCAGGGTCACATATTGACCTCTTAAATAGAGCCTGTCCATGAGCCCGTCCAGGATCCAGAGATGGGACAAAGTCACTGTTTTGAAAGTTATTTAACACCAAATCGTTAACTTTAAGTCATTATGTGCCCTTCACCAAACTATATACCATTTCAATTGTGTAACAGCACAGGAGTACAGTAAATAATTAAGGCTTTTTTGATTACTTTCAAAGCAAAATGATCAGGTTTGACCAGAGCTAGTCAGTCTGAAGTATCACGTGTTGTCTGTCTGCTAGTCTGCACTGATCGACTGCTGTCGGACTGATTCGGTGTCTATTTTCAAGTCAGGACAATGAAGAGTTGATTAGTTGCATATTTTTTTAAACAATTTTTCATTCTTGGGCTTCAAGACGATATCGAGTCAAAACAGCATTGATATTACTCTTCAGATTTCAGATTCATGACCTGAGTTGAAGTCATGTGACACGAGTCCACACTTCCCGCAAGATGATGATCATGCAATGACACTGATGCCTCAATGACATGATATCAAGAGAGCCAATACAATTTCTGTAAGACTATATCGAAAAACGTCTCTTCTCTGCTCTTTTGGCATTCACTCTCACAGATGGGTCTGAAAAAAATAACAACATAATGCTGCAACAGTGTGATGAGACTTTATGTCTGGAGATTATTTTTTTTGAAATGATTATTCACTTAAGATTTCAATTAAAAACACTCAGATGCATCAGATAACTGTCTATGTAAACACAGATTATCCCATGACAGCCCTTCTGATTTCCTCTTCTTCTTCAGAGAGACTCGGTTCAGGAGCTTCACTTTGATCCAGCTGAATGAGGAGTTTTCTCGTGGGCGTGGTTTAGACGTGGGCGCCAGGGCATGGAGGCACAGCCAAAATGTCCTGCTCTTCTTCTGTGACGTTGACATCCACTTCACCGCTGACTTCTTAACTTCCTGTCGTCTCAACGCAGAGCCTGGTGAGAGAGGGCTGCTTCCCTTTCAAGCACTTTTGCCACATCTTCAAGTGATGCTATCCAGCCTGATTTCCTACAACAGTCTGTTTCTCCAAGAATAAAACAATTTAGGTTAAATTAGACGAGCTGGGGTGAGAACAGGTTGTCAGCTCGTAGAAATTCAATGTCACACCTGGTGCCTCATATGCTGCCTGCACTCTGTTTCTGCCGGTTTTTGTTGCACTATCCTCATAATGAAAATGATAAGCCAGAGGTTTCATTTTGTCCCTATCTGTATCTGCATTTATCAGAGATCAGGGAGCAGTCAGTCATTTTTTTTCTTTGTTCAGGCCTGGATGTTATTGTTGCTCATACTAAAGATCCAGTTCTTATTCTTCTCACTCCAGTCAAACCTCCGCTGGAGCTGCAAGTAATGAAAAATGCATCACTTCCTGGCTGCCAAGGGTTTTAAACGGAAAAATGTGTTTAAGATTGAAATATGAAAAATGTTAATAGTTTAAAAAAATAATATTTACACTATCAAATGTATGTGAATGGTTTTAACTGTTTTTCCCTCTAGGTAAGAAAGTGTACTATCCAGTGCTCTTCAGCCAGTACAACCCCTCTATTATCTACAGTAATCAGACACGTCTACCCTCTGTTCAACAACAACTGGTAAGTAGAAAAACAAATACATACAAATAGCTAAATTCACTCGAATTTATTAGAATTAATTGTCAGGATGTCATCAAGATGTAACAGACTGACTTGTTTCTTGTCTCAGGTGATGAGGAAGGACACTGGATTCTGGAGAGACTTTGGGTTTGGCATGACATGCCAGTACAGGTCTGATTTCCTCAACATAGGTAATGGAAACGCTTGTGTCATCACCTATTTCACAAATTTCATGTGTTGTAAGACATAATACAGTTAAATATTACAAGACACATACCGTGTAGCAAAAAAAGTACAGGACTCAATTTTGATTTTAACTTACCCATTGAACAAGCATACCTAAAGTTAGAAGTACAATTTGCCTCATTTTATGTTGATAAATCAGTACTTATAGTAAGAAATAAATTCCCTACATGCTAGATTGAGAAAACTGAGTCCTCCTGCTGCGGAGCCGTGCCGACTGTGCCTACATGTACCAGGATGCATTGCATGCGAGTGGCGATTTTGCTACGTCTGATTTATAAACAAAAAAAAACGTCAATGAAGGAAATATAGCTACACCCAAACACAAAACAACAACCGTACACTCTCTGAATTCAAGTGTCTCTTATACACCAAACTAAGAACGACGTAATTGCCTCGTTAAACTCGTCGTAAAACACACTTCATTCAAACTGGACAGAAACAAAATAAAACTCTTTCCTAAACTATTTCCACTGTTCCAACAATCAGCAACTCTGGTTTGGTTGAAATAAATCCTTAATTCACTGAGTAAGACGTGAAAATATGCTGCTGAATCCTCATCATTGAGAGGCCTCTCTCTGGCTGAATACGGCTGAATATCCAAGTCAGCCAAAACACTGTATAATGTACACTGTAAACAATCCTCATCCGTAACATCCTCTTTACCTATATTTTGGGAAGCCATTTTCGCGGTTGGAGAAGTTATAGTTGTATGCACTGATTCTCAGTGCACACGTTTAAACTTCTCTACTTCCTGGCAGGTGGTTTTGACCGTAACATCAAAGGTTGGGGGTTGGAGGACGTGCACCTCTACAGGAAGTACCTTCACAGTAAGCTGATGGTGATACGCTGTCCGTCTCGCGGCCTTTTCCACTTGTGGCACGAGAAGAACTGTGCAGACGAGCTCCCTCCAGACAAATACAAGATGTGTATGCAGACCAAAGCCATGAGCGAGGCCTCGCACGGCCAGCTGGGGGAGCTGCTCTTCAAACGAGAAATTGAGGTTCATTTGAGCTCCCAGAAGCAGAGGAACAGAGCAACATGATGGGGACAATAAAATAGGGCTTTGGTGACGTTATTAGTCACTGTTCTGTAAGTTCACGATAATGTATGTTTACTTACATTAACTATTCAGCTTCAAACAACAGATGATTTACTGGGATTATTGTTCTCCATATGGACACATAAACTTGTGAAAATAATCACTGATATATTTTGTGTGAATACAAATATGACCTATTGGTGTGCTGTATGTTTTCTTTCCATAGAAAAGTCAAAGTGGGGATGTGGCAAAAAAGTTCTCTAAATAGTTTGTGTGGTTTAATGTGGTTTTCTTAAGGTAGTTCCCAAACTTTTGCTGTAATGCCCCCCCCCCCCCCCTGAAAGCAGCAAAAAAAAAACTTTCCCAGTTTGTATCAACCAGTAATAATAATAACATTATCAACAGCCTAACTTCAATTACATTTTTGGATTTTCTTGCAAAAGACAAAAGAACAATGTCTCTCTTGCTATATTTACAGTGAACTCAAGAGCGAGATACACTTGTTTATATTTTGTTAACACTTTATAATAAGGGTGCAAATTAAATAATTAAGTAATCCTTAACTAATGCATGACTCTTGATTAAATTAATGAAGAATGTATCATACATTTCTGTTTCTCACCATCAACAAATGATTAAGTAGCTTTAACTGTGTGTGATTAGTTCACACTTAATAGATCATTGATTGAGGAATGTTTATTCATAGTTACTATATACATTAATTGTAGTGTAATAACGTTAAAAGTAGACTATATTTCGGAACCATGGATTTACTTTGAAAAGCAGCATAGTACAAGTCCTCATAGAAATATGAAGCTATTAGATACAAACATTTTTATACATGAGAAATGTGATGCATTAATTTTATTATATTTTAATAAGAATGACATTAGCTTGTTGACCATAACTGGTTGTTTTTTCTGCCCTGTCACCAGTCGGAAGGCATCAGATCTCTCTTGTGTCTTTATTGTTCAAAAGTAAATCTGATTCACACTTTTACCACAGCAGACATTTTGTCTTGCTATAGCAGACACATTGTGTTACACTGATAATAATGATTTCTCACATATTGCACATAGACCTATCATTTGTGTGTATACTGTGTTCAGGCCTATACCCAGAAGATACCACCTAAACACCATAAAGAAACATTGAGGGAATTCCCACACGGTTATCATTGATGATATAGTACTGATGTCAGTTTATTAGCTCTGCAGACACACAGGGAGGGGCAACTCTGTATCAGCTGAGTGTCAACACAGGCACGCGATAGGCCCAAAACTCCTCTCCCACTTCCCCTGTCCCATGCTGCATTCAGGTACACCTCGGAAATTCCATACAGTGTCTGTCCAATGATAGAAAAGACTTCCCAGGCACTCATCTTTCTGTTCACTTGACAAAAAGGAACAACACAAGTAAATTTCAACTACAGTTTGTCTTTGAATAGCATAACAAATGCAACATTTACAAATAGAAATGGGCCTTTTAAACCAAAGAAAATTGTCATTTAAAGAAGCTTAGTTTGGTTAAATCATTAAGGGTATTTGTCCTTATGTTGGATTTCTCCAGTGTTTCAAGTAACAAATAAGGATAATTGCGGAAAGTAAACTTTGAGTTCAGATCAGATGGAGGTCTGATCTGTCAGAGTCTGATGAGTGCACTCTCAGTAAATTGTATGTTTGAGGTGGTGACAGGCCACCAAGCACAAAGCACTACCACAAAGTAGATAGTTCATCCAGCTGTTTCTGTGGCAATGCAGATCCAGGTCCTGAAAAGAATGGAGCTCACCATCTACTGGAGAGGTTGGACCTTCTTCACGGGATCTCCTCCTCAATAAAACACCCGACCTGCATTTAGACACAGGCTTATAGTCGCCGTTCTGTTTCCTTCATATTTCATAAATGTTTCTCTTATGTTGTACGACATCATACTAGAGCAGCATCAAAGTACGCACTGAATGAATGCAAATACTTATTATATATACAATATATATTAGAAATGATTTGTTACTCTCTAATTCCAAATTACAATTTTTTGGTTCTAACAAAATACGCTTAGCATTACACGAAGCATGAAAATGTAATTCAGCTTAGCCAATATTTGAGTAAGCAATAAAACATATGCGACACATTAAACCTACAAACCTTACAGTAAGCACATACAATACATTTTTGCTTGAGACATAGATATTCACAGGCCACAGTAAAATACTAGAAAAAAGTAACTTTGTTGCTGACAGACGACAAACTAGCAAAATAGAACTGAGAAGCTAACATTAGCTTACGGGGTATGAGAAGTGCAGCTAACTCTAATTAAGACTCTAAATAAGACCAATAAGATGCTAATTAAGACTTGACTGCAATGAAACTGTTTCACAGCATCTGAAGACTGCTTGACTTCAATAACTGGTTTGACTTAGTTTCTACTGTTTCTCAGCTTTTGCAAAGCACAGTGTTGTTACACGGACCAAATACTTTTCGCTCAACATGGCGACTCGGAGGGACTCCCTTCCGACATTGCGTGTTTCCTCGCGTTTCATAACAGAAATAAAAGCATTGTGTTGAAACTTAAGTCAATAGTTCAATTGTATACAAATGTATTATTTTCTATTTAAACCCATGTTGTTCAGTTGGGTCATAAGGGCTTTACTCAGGATAACTTTGATCACAGGGGACCAGCCGGTAGACAGTAATCAGTGATAGCTTTAGATAACACTAGTGGTGGAAAGGACCCTGCATAACTAAGTACATGTAATCAAGTAAGCTACTGTAGCCATGTCCAATTTTGAGGTACTTGTATTTCAATTTTTTCAATATCCACTACATTAATTTGACAACTTGCGTTACCAGTTACTCTGCATATTCAGAATATATATGCAAAATATCATCAACAAATGAAATATGAAATACCTTCAGCAGCTGCAACATTAACATGCGTACAATAATCTATCTGTGATAATAGGCTAGTACAATATAATACATAGGCTATATAGGCTATGTTATTGTGAAATGGTCCATTCTGAATAATTCATAATTTTGCTTTTGATGCTTTAAGTATATTTTAATGATAATACGGTACATTCTTTTAATACAGGACTTTTACTTGTACCAGCGTATTTCTACAATGTGGTATTGCTGCTTTTACAAAAGTAAAGTAGGCTACTTCTCCCACCATTGACTAACACATATAAGTAGGGAATTAAACAGAAACACATGATATAGTTGAAACACTCGGTTGTCAGTTAATTGATTAGTATTGTGAGGATTAATCACCAAACCAAAGTAACAATAAACCAGCTCAGAGTTTCCACAAAACTGTCTTTATTTTTCCCAGCGTTACATGAAGGCAGCATTAACCCGGAGCGCTCGTCTCTCTCGTGCCTCATAATGTGTCTCATCCGAGGACAGGACGCTGTAATGAGCTGAAGAAATCCTGCAGTGTTATGATGATGGTTTGTGAGCGGCTGGGAGGGTGAGCGGCTCTTCGCTTGTGTGGTGGTCTTAGATTAGATTATTTAGACTGTAGCTCAGTGTTATTACAGTAGTACTACATCTTTGATCCCCGGTAGTTTTAGTTTATCGGACAGTCCCCGGAGTGCGGTGGTAGCACAATGACACTGTTTTAATTTTGTGCTGGAGTAGCGAGACATGTGCGGCAGAAAGACCGCTACTCGTGTCGCCTAAAGGCAGCCGGGACCGGACATTTTTGATGAAGACAGAGGCCAGAAGAAGGAGACGCAACATGTTTGAAGCTGCGGGGATCCCCCTCATCGTGCTGGACTTTATCTGTCTCATCCTCGGTATGTGAACCGGATCCACCCCTGTCTGTTAAACCGACCCTTTAATCCGTTTTGTTTAATTATAAAGAATTGCAGCTTGTTAAAGTGGACTTCCTTTATCACCAAACTCCTACAGCAACTATTCTGCTATAGACTTATTACATGAAGTTGCTGAAACAAATCAAATGATTTGCATACACGTCACACATAGACACTGGAGGCTTGAGGTTTCAGGGAACGAGGCCGGAAGATGGAAAAAAAGGGCAACAAAGTCTGCGTGTGTGTTCCCCCCCCCCCCCCCCGAGCAACGCTGTATTTTTAGCTCAGTGTTTGTAGTGTAATCATTGCACAGAGACGAGCTGCAGGGCTGCTAAATGTAACTGTACAATACTGCAGTAAAAGTGCATTAGAGAAAACCTTTGCACTGCCACAGTTCAGTTTGATAGCTGCCATAAAGTTAGAGAGAGGTTTAAACACACAGAAATCTCTCCCTGTCATTCATCTGCGCTCGCTCTTCCTGCTTAGTCATTGTTCTGTGGTCGGGTTAGGTAAAGTTATAAAGATATTGACAGATTCGGTTCAATAAATCGTTAACGAAACGTTGCTAAAATACAAGCGATACCGCCCTGTAACCGTAGTGAGGTAGACAACAAGCTACAACCTTAATTGAATTAAAACGGGCCGTCTTACGGACTCCTCCGAGCTGTGTTAACGATGTATTGAACCGGGAAGTCCGAATCTGTCAATATCTTTCTAACTTTACCTAAGTCTGTGGTCGCCTGTGCTGCTGACTGGGCACCGATCCTCACATTTTGTTGTTAAAATAAATGTGGAGGAAAGTACAATATCTCTCTTTGGAATGTAAAGTAGAACTATTATGTAGCATATAATGGTAAGGTATCTAAAAATCGGAAAAAGTATAGTACTTGAATTTACTTAATTACATTACAACACTATGTAAAACGGACTTTTAATCTCTGTGAGGCTCTTTCCTTGTACAAAGGTCATACCCTATTAATATGTCTTCCGTGCTTAACTTACCACTTAATTCATTATTTGTCTTACTTATTAAGCCAAACTCCTGGTTAAATACAATTACATATAAGTACGCAGCGTCAACAACTGTCAACTGAAACACAGACAGGTATAACATCAAAACATTAATAAGTAAAAAATAAACAATCAGACAGCGGACATTATTCATCTTTTTGCATTTTAGGTGGAGGACGGACTCATCCCAATAAGATTAACTGCATGTTCAGATCAGCATAGTCCACGGATGTCATTCACAGCCAGTTTTAGTTTCTTAAGAATTCCATAAAACCGCAGTCTGTGAAATATGCCCTGCAGTGGGTTTAAATGAGCGAGTCGAAACAAAGGTCTATGACAGCAGTGATCATAAGAATGCCTGGCATTGCATTGCTGACTTCAGGTTTGCCAAATGTCTTTTTTTGTGTGAGAAGAACAACAAAAATGTCAAACCACAGCAAGTTGAAAGATGTTTTAGGTGTGCTTGGTGGTGATTCCTGGACAGATTAACACAATAACAAACCTCATCAGCTGATCTCACCTTCATAGTTCTAGTATCTTAAGTCAAACATCACCTTTGCAATATACTTATGTTGTAAAGTCTTTCAATTCAGTCATTGTGCAGCTAAATAAAAACCCACAAGTCAACAGCTTCTATTACCCTAAGGTGGGAAAACGCCTATGTGATGCCAGCGTTTCACGTTTCCTGTGACTAAAACTTCAAATGATAGCGTTGTGTAATAGTGGCAGTGGCTCAGACCTCTGAGTCACACCAGTATTTGCAGCTGCTTGTAAACATGATGTGCATTTTGATGATAGACGATAGAAGACAAACCGACAAAGAGGTGGAATTTATACAAATGATCTGCCTCTTTCTTTATTTTAACAGTTGGACTTCCATTTTTTATCCTCACCCCTCAACACAACCCTTTCAAGCGGGGTTTCTTCTGTAACGATGAGTCCATCAGATACCCCCTCAAAGAGGACACCATATCCTACCAGCTGCTGGGAGGAGTCATGATCCCCTTCACGCTCATCGTGGTAAGACAACAGTCTTCCATATGTTCTCTGACCTTGAAATGTCAGTAGGTGAGGTCACTTATTGTTTCCTCTTCTCCTCTGTTGGCAGATCGTCTGCGGCGAGTGCCTTTCTGTTTACATGTCTCGCATCAACAACCAGTCTTTGGGGACCAAGTATGTAGCGTGTGTCTACAAAGCCGTGGGGAGCTACGTGTTTGGAGCAGCTGCTAGCCAGTCTCTGACGGACATAGCCAAGTACTCCATCGGTCGTCTGCGGCCAAACTTCCTGGCTGTATGCAAACCGGTATGGAATAGCATCAACTGCAATGCTGGCGGATACATCGAGAACTTCACCTGCACCGGAGACAAGTTCCTGGTAGATGAGGCCAGGTAATGGTCCTGAACACGGCGGCACCAGCTTCTTTTTTTAGGAGGGGAAATGCATACTCAGTTTCTTTGGACTGATTTATAACATTATTAGCTTTGCGTAATAGTAGAGTCTCTCTGGGAGGAGCCTGATCATTTAAGAGTGGCCAGTCATTTGCATTACTTTGCAATATATGTAACTACTATGGCAATCTTAGTACTTAGTATAGCAATTTCATTAAGTTACAGTGTTTACAAGAGACAAATTAAAAGGAGAATCGTCAAAATGTATGCAGTTGACCGAGATATTTCCAGTCTCTTAGTCCCCAAAACTCTAAATCACACACTTTCCACAATGCAATACAATAAATTGGGATTTGAAAAAATAACTTAATTGAGCGTTTCTGGCGAATTGAAATGTCAACAGAAGTGGAACAAAAGTTGCATATAAAAGCAACTTCAAAATACTTTTAAATCTAGAATACTAGCATTATGAACATCTACTATTTATAAATGAGCCATTAAAAAGAGGTACTAAATACTATAGACACCAACATTAATAATTGACTATAAAGAGTGTCTTTTCATTGGACCCTCCCTACCTGGTAGACGCCCAAACTTTAGGCTTTTTGTCAAAAATGTGTCGTCACATTAGAATCATGACATCAGTTATTTCCAGATGAAGCTCCTCTAGAGTCACAGCAGACATCACACAACTATAGTCGCTAAATCATGCTCCTTGCAACTAGCAAACTGATTCTGATGTGTGAAATGAGTGGAGTTCCCCTTTAATCCATTTCTAAACAATATCAACATGGTAAAATGACAGTGAAATAGAGTTTGATTATGATAGACCTTCGTTATGAATGAATGGAAAGTGATTTGATTAAGATGATGGTGCCTAATTTCATTCTGTATCTCTTTTGTTTATTTTTTGTAGACTGTCCTTCTACTCTGGTCATTCATCCTTCTCTATGTACTGCATGCTGTTCCTGGTAGTAAGTACATGTTATCTAACTAATGAACTATATCGCCTAAATGTGGCTTATGTTTGAGTGCTAGAAATGCAAAAAACAATGATTATTCGAATCAATACCTCTGCTTGCTCTGTGTTACTGTATATACCATTAAAATGTACACTATAAATGACTAAATGTATGTATGCCTTTGTCAAAAAGTATACTTATTACAGAATGGACTACAAAATTCTCATGTACACATGTACAGCAAATATTTGCTCGGACAAAATAAACAGTTTGCCTTCTGTTGGTGTGACCCCACAGCTTTCATTGTTTCTAATATTTAATCATCTCCTCTTGCTCCTGCAGCTGTACATTCAAGCTAGACTGAGGTCAGAATGGTCGAGGCTCCTGCGTCCCACCATCCAGTTCTTCCTGACCGCCACTGCTGTGTACGTGGGTCTGTCCCGGGTGTCCGACTACGAACATCACTGGAGCGACGTGCTCACTGGCCTCCTGCAGGGAGGTTTAGTGGCCACTCTCACAGTAAGCTTCATCTAAAGAACTATTAGAATAATGGCAAAGCAAGGCGTAATGTATTTTATTACATCACAACATGCAACTGAAAGTCAGTTTATTTAAAAAGTACATTTAGAAATATGAAAGAATAAATAATTCATTAAACAGGTAGATGTAAAGGATAAACAAGGCATTTTACACAGAAACACATTAAATACAATATAAGGGAAAGTCTGATGTACTTTAATTATATATTTCCGTCTTAGTTGTACAATTAGGGGCAGCTAGGGCTCAGGGGGTAGAACAGGGTCGTCCTTCAGTCACAAAATTGTATACATCATTGGTATAATGTGTGTGTGAATGAGTGACAAATTACAAAGCACTTGTCCAGTACGGTAGAAGGTTGCTTTATAAGTGCGGTCTATTTACAAATACAATAATATGAATAACAGCAGAATGTTTTTTAATTGTGTTGCTTGTTTTTCTGCAGGTGTTCTGTGTGGCCAACTTCTTTGAACAGCCAGTGGACCCCGTAGTGTCACAGGGGGAAGAGGCCTCACACACCAATTTACAGGAAAATCCTCCCAATGGGAACCACTACGGCAGCACTGACTGAATCTGAGGCCTCAAAGACAATACTCTAGAGGGCCTGTACACCTTAAAATGGCCATGAAAGGAGCTAAAACAATGAACTGCAAGTGTTAAATATTAACTGCTTGTTGTTTCTATACAATTCTTCGACATAGTTTGCCCGGTGGAGCCGACGACGCTGCAGGCTTCAGCTGCTACCTTTGGTGTGGTCAGTAAACTTTGATTAAAAGAAGAAACGTGCACTACAGAAGATATAAAGATATAAAGAAGCAGAACCTTCTGCAGAGGTTTTGGGTAAATCAAACATGATATAATTTATGGGATGACAAAACAAAATACAGCATATTACCTGAGAAAAAGTTGCTTTTTTTTACAGTGTAAGCTTGTTGTAAATGGGGTTGCTAGTGTATATTGGTCTGACGTTGCCATCATGAATGAATGGAATTCCTTTTGCCCCGAATATAATGAGCGTCTGTGTGCGCACTGCAAGCAGGCTTGTAGAGGGCCTGGCACCTGTGAATAAGAAAACCTGGACTGTCCTTAAATTTCAAATGGAGACTGAACTCATATATATATATATATATACATATATACATATATATATATATATATATATATATATATATATATATA
>NW_022280047.1:2611856-2632865 GCF_004355925.1 Anarrhichthys ocellatus
TATATATATATATATATATATATATATGTATGTATGTATGTATATACGGTTTTGTATGAAGCGCTACTTTTTTTGTCAATGCAGCCGCTTTAAACTGTATTGTTTTGATCAGTACTGGGGAAAAAGACGTGTGACAAATAAAGAGAGCTCTGTTTTGCTACTTTGTTACAAAGAAGGGAAATGATTCCTGTTGAGTTAACACGGAAACCACAAGCATGCAAATGTTGTGATGTCAGTGGAAAAACATGCTTGTTCATTATCCCGATGGTATCAGTAAAAAGAAACAGACTATCGCTGCATATTCTTGCAGGTTCTAACACAAAGAGGTCGGCTTGTCTTCACCAAAGGGAACTGTCAGCAGACAGGCGCTGATCCTTCGCTGCTAATGTCTAGGATGAAGATCTGCTTTAGAGTTTAAATCCTATTACAGTGAACTAGGTTTAGTTTAACACACAGTGACAGCAGTTAACCACACTCATCAATGTCAACAATACAGGCTCCATTCAAAAACACTTTCATAGAATCAGCAGGGCTATTGGGATTCTTCTGCATTCTTCAGCATCATAATAGCAAGAGCTCTATCCTGTGCCTGAAAACTAAACAAACACCTCACATCAGCCAAAGACTGACAATCAATGTAATTAAATTCACGTTTAATTGATATGATGTTATGTTGTCCATGCACTGTTTTTTGTTCCTAATACAACCAACACTTTTTTCCTCCATACGACCCTTTGGGCATCTTTCCCATCATCCACTGGACGTCCCCACAGAAACACGACACTTTAACTAATCTACAATACATACACTCAGTTCACAACAGCTCTGTTTCCCCCTGTTCTCTCATTGGAAACGTTCCAAGTTTCAGTTCCCATTAACTCTTTAGTTATAACTGCCAGTTAAAGCCATACCTTAGCATGTCATTTTTAGGAATATGTTGATAGGAAAGTCCCTCAGAGAAACTTACCATTGTCTCTTGCTTGACTGAACTCTGCTGACCTTATTAAGCAAATTTGATTTGGAGGCCAAACAGCACTAGCGCTAGTCCCATCTAGGGAATGACATGAATGGGTGTTGTATAGATTCCTTCCCAAGCACTTCAATTTGTAAGTATGCATGCAAGCAGAACTGAGCGGGGATGTAGAAATAGGCAGTTTGAAATGCTGGGTGGGATTTCCTGGGGAAATTGCAAAAAGCTGTTAAAAATAAAAAGAGCCCGTTTATAAGCATTAGGGAATATTCTGCTATATCACTAACAAAGGGAATTTGAAGACTATTGCTAAATCATTATACAAATATTTCACAAATACTGGATCATGACACCAAGTTCGTTTTGTCATGTGAAACTGCTCGCGTCGCTGTAGCATCACTTCTACCTCCCTCACGTCTGAAATCTGACCGATCATGTTGTGTGTTGCTCCACAGAGCTCTCTCTTGTTGTCACGCTGACCTCGACAATAGCCTGTTTTGAAAGCAGCTCCATTCACTCTCACATGTCACATGTCTCACTTTATCTTGCCAAGCAGTGATGCCACTGGAGAAACAAGCGACTGAGAATACAGTGGCAGCTTTTAAAGAATTGACACTGAAACATCATGAATTGAATTCCCCTCACACTACACTTACTTTTCCAGCCCACTTTTCTTGAGAGAATGACTACTCAAATAACCTCACGTAACAGGAGTCCATTAACAGTTTAAAAAATGGGAGAAAATAATGGATGCAAAGGGATCCGTAAGTGGTCTTTGATAGAGTTTCACATGGAGTAACCCAGAGAGAACAAACCACTCGACTGTTTCACTCATCTTGTTACTGTTTGAGAGGCGACAAAAAAAAAAGAGAAGTACAACATTGGGAAAGGAGGTGTGAATAGAAGTTTGGACAGCGTGATACGGGTTCACTTTAAATTGTTATGTAAATACAGCTATGAACATACAGGCTGTTACACAAGAACACTGCACCTGATGCCTCATGACAAACGTGCATGGTGGCAATAAAATCACGCCCAACACTGTCAGCCAGTATGATTTCTTTAATAAACCTTCAAGTTTCCCATTTCATCTGTAACAATTGGTGCGTTGGTTGTATACTTGTATATAACAGATCAAAGTAAGGAGCAAGTGAGTAAGATGGGAGAGAACGTCTTTGCTGCACCATCATGCTTATATGCGATGGAGAATGACATGTTTATAAAAAAGATAAGAGCATTAAAAAAAATAACTGAATACCAAACAGTGGGCCCCTCTAGCAACTAGGTTTGAATGCAGTCCACCATCAGTGAGAGATGTTCAAATAAGGTTTGGAAGGAGAAACATTGAGCGGCTCCGTTTACCGAGTGGCATCTATGGCCACCTACTGGACATGGATGATACAAAGGAGCTACACTATTTTCTTTACAAGCATCAAGTTAAATGCTTAGAAATAGAGCAATTAATGTATACATCTTCTCAGTGATATACAAAACCTTCTCTGGCCACAGCTTTGCAAATGAGATGATTAGCAGCTTCTGTTTTATAGGAGGATACATTTTTATCTTTGAGCCAGACAAAAAAAAACAAAAAAATAAAAAATAATTTGAAGCACTTTTGGACTAAAAACATGCTGCAATAGATAAAGTACTGTGATCAGTTGATAAAGGTTATCGTTAGTTGCCCACTGCTCCCAATAAGCCAAGGATGGGTAGAATGCAGGTAAAATGTCATGTATCTAATGTAAATGATTATAAAGTTTAAGTTGCAACACTTGGGCCTAACACTTTCCATCACCTTCAACAGAAAACAGAGTCCTCACTCTATTTCAAATGCAATGTAAAATAAATGTGCTTTGCGAGTTACGGCACGTACTTAAAGTTTGATAGGCCAGACTTGCCACAAGATATAACACAGGACAATACAAGATGGATTTGATGTGTGACAGCGTCACTCAATTTATTTCCATGGTATTAAACATTTCAGCCACAGTTGAGACGGGGCTTACAGTCCTTCCATCCTCTGAAACAGTGAGGAGCAAAAACCGTAATGCCTAAACATTTGCCCTCTTAAATATAATGCTCTTATGAACAACTCGTAACAGTAAACAGAATTCAAGACTGTGGTGTTTGGATTGTTATCCATGTTACGTTTTTCTTTTGGTACACTGTGATATTAGGCAAACAAATTCAAAAGTACATTAAATGTGTTTAAAGAAACATATTGTGTTTGTTCTTCCCACACAAGTCATTACTCCTCTGCCACTGGTGAAATCTGCTCACAGGGAACCAACCTAAAACACTAAACTTACTGCTCACAATCAGAAGAATTTTACACCACAGTAGGGTTGTAAAATTTTATTTGGAGAAATCTGTACATGGAGGTTTCGGCCTTCAGTGTGTTCACATGTAGAAGCATATTGGGGACACAGACAGGTAGCTCACTGAAGATCAATGGAGGCGCGATCCATTACTCAAAACTGGACAGGAAGTCGAGTACAACCTGCTTCAGTTTAATATCTGATGCCTCTGTGATCATGCCCTCAACCCTGAAACAGAAAAAAGGTCAATTTAGCACTTTTTAGAACACTGCAAATACCCACTTTCATTGATCAAACATATTGCGACAAAGGACTACTTCTCACCTGATAGAGGTAAGCAGGTCCTGGTGCTGGCCGAGGACGTGCTGCAGGAAAGCCTTCTCGAACCGTGTGATCTTGCTGGGCTCCATCTTGTCCAAGTGACCTCTGACACCGGCGTAGATGACCGTTACCTGCTCCTCAATGGCCATGGGACCTGGAGGGGGGAAAACAGTTTTGTTTGGAAGACGTACAATACCAGCATAGCATTTATATTCTACTTCTTGGAGGACAGAAATAGGAAAGTTGGACAGTTGACACTCACAGTACTGTCCCTGCTTGAGCAATTCAGTGAGCCTGACACCCCTGCTAAGGAGCTGCTGGGTGGCAGCGTCGAGGTCAGAGCCGAACTGGGCGAAGGCAGCCACCTCACGGTACTGGGCCAGCTCCAGCTTCATGGTACCGGCCACCTACAGGGTAGAAATAAGATGATTTATAATGCTGGAGATCACAGCCTCTATTTGATGAAATGCAGGATTTGTTTTTAATAAAAAAAATAAAAATAACTGTTTAACGATTTACTGTGAAGTGTTTAAAAATGAAACCCACCTGCTTCATGGCTTTGGTCTGGGCAGCAGAGCCTACTCTGGACACAGACAGACCCACGTTGATAGCTGGGCGGATACCCTTGTAGAACAGCTCAGTCTCCAAGAAGATCTACAGCGAACACATCACAATAGAAGAGCATTGTAACGTAGAGTGTTTCATGTACGGGCCAAAGCCCAACCTATAATATTAATGACATCTTTGGACGAACCTGTCCGTCTGTGATGGAGATGACATTGGTGGGGATGTAGGCAGACACGTCACCGGCCTGGGTCTCAATGACGGGCAGGGCAGTGAGGGAGCCGCCGCCGAAGTTGTCGTTCATCTTGGCAGCTCTCTCCAGCAGACGGGAATGCAGGTAGAACACATCACCGGGGTAAGCCTCACGACCGGGAGGACGACGCAGCAGCAGAGACATCTGACGGTAGGCAACAGCCTGAGAGGGAAAAAAAGAAGATTTACCATGGCTGCACTCGGGAATACTGATTCAATTTCTAATATTCATCCAGGAGATATTTTCCAAAATGTGATTTCAAGCTATGACAGTTTCATTTTACAACAGCGATCTGCATCCTCACCTGCTTGGACAGATCATCATAGATGATCAGGGCATGCTTGCCGTTGTCTCTGAAGTACTCTCCCATGGAGCAGCCAGAGTATGGGGCCAGGTACTGCAGAGGAGCAGCATCAGAGGCGGTGGCAGAGACCACAATGGTGTACTTCATGGCATCAGCATCAGTGAGCCTCTTCACCAGCTGGGCGACAGTGGACCTCTTCTGGCCAATGGCGACGTAGATGCAGTACAGCTTCTTCTTCTCGTCAGTTCCATCGTTGAAGCGCTTCTGGTTGATGATTGTGTCGATGGCAATGGCAGTTTTGCTGGAGAATGAAAATCAATTTAAAAAGCATACTTAGCAACTTTAAAATTGCACATAGGCTTTAGCTCCCTTTAATCCATGAAATGCTTGCATGTCCAAAGACGCATAAAAATGTTTGTCAAAGTATTTACCCGGTCTGCCTGTCACCAATGATCAGCTCACGCTGGCCTCTGCCAATGGGCACCAGGCTGTCCACAGCCTTGATTCCAGTCTGCATGGGCTCCCTCACAGAGATACGAGGGATGATACCAGGAGCCTTCAGACCCACACGCCTACGGGTGCTGTTGCCCAGAGGACCCTGAGGTCAAAATAAATATGCATTTTAAAAGCTAAACCCACATATCAAGGTACCGACAAGTGTGCAAATAAAGCTATTAAAAAACAAAACAAAAAGTAAACAAGCAACAATTCTAATGTGTTACTTTAACTTGGATCAAATTGGTAACTGGAGTTTTAAGCATTGTTTGTGTTTAGACAGCTGTACAACACTAAGTCAACCAATTAGACTGGAAAAAACAGCAAAATTTGATCTTGCTTTAACAGATGCCAGTTAGGACAAACTGGTCTGACAGATCAAAACTTAAGCCCAAGCTACAGTAATTTGATTTTCTACTTAAAACATAAAGTATAGTGGCTCAGGTCACCTTTCCATCAATGGCATTTCCCAGAGCATCCACCACACGGCCGAGCAGTTCCAGACCAACAGGGACATCCACGATGGCACCGGTCCTCTTCACGATGTCACCCTCCTTGATCAGTTTGTCATTACCGAACACCACAACACCAACGTTGTCGGGCTCCAAGTTCAGAGACATGCCCTGGTGGGAAAATGACCATTTTACACTGGTGGCTTTGTCATATAAATAAAAAGGTATGAATGAAGCTAAACTGAAGGTGTTGGCTAGTCAAGGTTTTGGAGCATTTCAGTTTCGGAAAAAGGTACACAATGTTCTTTTGCTTTTGTTAATTCAAGATGACTGCACTGTGGCGGATACACATCTATAATACTGTTGGGTAAGTGTAGCTTTAAAAATCAGTGCGTTTAGAGCACAACCTGGAAACAAAACATCCGTTTTATAATGTATTTTTATAGATACCTTCAGTCCGGAGGAGAACTCCACCATCTCTTCTGCCTGGACATTTCTCAGCCCATACACTCTGGCAATACCGTCACCAATGGACAGCACGCGTCCGGTCTCCTCCAGGTTGGCAGAGGTGTTAGCTCCCAAGATCTTGTCCTCCAGGATTGAAGACACCTCGGCAGTGCCTGTGTAAGACAAGACATTATAGGATCTCGCTCAGCAACAATGAAAAACACTTTCTGATTAGACAGTCATGTTCATTTTAAAATGATACAACAAAGTGTTGGATTATCCCAGATTAATTATAAAAAATATCAAATTTAGGGGAAATTAATCTCTCAACTAGATGAAATTTAGGTATTTGGTTATAATACTGCGATATCTCTTAATTAATTACAATTAAATCAAAGAGTTGAGTATTTCTAGTATCAAGATTACAGACAAAATAATCCACCACTAGTTTATGATAAATATTGTACAGGCTAACACAAATGTAACAATATTGATTACAAGTCAAAGATACTGATGTTGCCTGTTTCTTCTACACACGTGTATATTTATATAAAGCTTCATAACGGTATACACGAATACTGATGAGCATGTTTGTCTAGAAATTTCAGACAAACATGTAAACCTGTAGAATGCTATTCTGTTCGTTTGACCCAGTAACTACAAAGACAAGCTCTTTACACACAGTATGATCAGTGACCTTCATTAATCACCTTTGGGAGACGACCTAAAGCACAGAGGATAAAGTATCTGTCATGTTGTTTTTGTCTCACCTGTCTTCTGCAGCAATGGTCTGTGTGTGTGGAGGTGGTTGACTCCAACGCAGGCGGCCGGAAGAGCCTTGGATACCTGAACAGACGTATTTAATTAATTGCAAATAAAAGGTTTCCCGCACATATTGCAGCGACAGTTAAAATGTGCACTTTAAAAGCTGAGCTGGAGTAGCGCTGCGCAGCGGAGACGACGTGCGCTGTCAGGCTTCCTGACCTTCAAAGCGTGGCTGAATGAGCCGTTAGCTGATAGCTAGCGGTAGCATTGCGTGCTAACTTTAGCGCCGCTTGCTACAGGACGGAGAATGTCGTCTCACAAGGGCAACTTCGACAAACATACGTAATGCAACAATTTGAAGGCAACTGACGCGAGTCGTTATACAAGAGAACTTAGCTGCGTTTAAGGCCGCATTAATAAGTCAGCTAGCGGCCTTAACGTTACCCTTCACACCCAGAAGGTTCACACAGATATTAGATTAATTTGCTGCAACAGTCCCATCAGATGTAGATATTATGATTGAAATACTTACATATCCAGCCCTTCTGGGCAGGCTCCTGGCCAAAGCTGCTGCAACTCTTACGGATAACATTTTGTTGGGTTGACCTGTCCTCCACCACTAGCGGCTTCGACCTGGCTGTGAGTAAGAGAGAGTGTAATGGCTGAATGGACTCTTCTTCTATTTATGTGACACTGACGTTACGTTCTCTGCTTTCCTGCTTGACTCTGCCCCCTGCCGTCACGGGGATGGTAGTGGACGCAACACGCACCCCCACAGCTTTACTTTGGACGAAGCTGGTCGACTCTATTTTACAATATAGAGCGCATATCGTTTAAGTAAAATGACGAGTATCCTATACCGCTCTTTAAAAACAATATGTTACAAGTAAAGGTCTTACATTCAAGAGTTCACTGAAGTAAAGGTACAAAAGTATTAACAGCAAAGTGTTCTTAAAGTAAAAGTACTTTTTGGGCAGAGTGGTCCCTTAAACTTATACTTTAACATAGAATATATATCACTCTGTGTTGCATGTCTTGTTAGTACTTGACAATGTAGTATAAGAGTATCCTGAATCCTGATATCCTGATATATTAATATTCTCATTTCTTTTATTGTTTCTGCACGCATTGTAAAGGGTCAATATTGCATAACTTTGTAAATGAAATCTTAAATCTGTTTTTAGGTTTACTTTGTAACATCTGGCTTGGGACTACGGATGAAAAATAGCCTCTTGGCTAACTCTGGCGCATTTACAGCAATGTTTCTATTGATGTGCACTGTCCCTTATCAAATAAAGCAATAAATAAAATATCATGTGTTATGTGTCAGATAAATGTAATGGATTAAGAATATAATACTCCCTCTTAAATGTAGTGAAGTTGAAATGTAAAGTAGCATAACATTTAAATGGTTACTCCAAATTGTACGTTAGTACAGTACTTGAGTAAATGTACTTAATTAATTTCCTATACTGTGTATGTAAATGGATGGGCAGAACATTAAGTTATTGTTAATTTAGGAGCTGAGAGGGGGTCTAATGACACGCGGTTACGTTGCACCCTGGGAAATGTAGGAGCCAGAGTTTTTGTAGCTTAACCTTGAGCTGTCTGTGGTTTGATCAGGATAAAAGTCAGAGTCTTAATCAGCCTAATTGGCCAGGTTTGAGTACACACACCAGGACGTTTTACTCGGGTTATTTTGCTCTCATTGTACATTCTTAGATAACGTGGATACAGATGTTAAATGTTCTGTGAATGGTTTTCTCCAAAAACATTAAACAACAGCTGATTTAATATTATTTTTTTTAATCAAGATCAGTTGACAAGGCTTGATAGGTTTAACCGAGAGAAACCTCCAGCTTTGGTGTGAAGCGCCGCAACATCGCCCTCTTTAGCCCGGGACATCGAACGACATGTCTGCTTTTGTCAACGACAACCGAGCGAGTCAGACAGTCGTTGGGTTTTGCCTGTGGTGCTAGTCAGCAACAACCAGCCGCATGAATGTAGATCCGCATGGGCTACTACTACTCTTTCTCTACAAATAACCCAGCGGAATCATAAGATAAGGATCCCAGGATGGTCTTAGTGCATGTCGGATATCTGGTTCTTCCTGTATTCGGCTCAGTAAGAAACAGAGGTACGGTATTAATATTCATATCGATCCAAAACATGTGCCCTGTTTATCTTAATATTCACTGCAGCTGTTGGCTAGCTAGCTCGAGTTTAGCCGTCGGGTTAGCTCGCTTTAGCTAGCTTAAAACTAACGTCAAATTATTCGCGAAAAAACGCCGGTAACGTGATTTGTATTCGCAGCACATTATTACAAACCACCGAATTATGTTGTTTTTCTGGCGACATTTCGTGTAAATCACGAAAAATACCGCCGCTAAAGATAAGCTAACTGTCTCGTTGGCACCGGCTATGTACTGGAACGGAAACATTCCTCACAAAGGATTTCACATCCACGGGGCGTGCTGTCCAAAACAGCAGATATGTCGCATAGACAATCGTGATAGACAATGTAACTCTGATACATATTTAACTGGTGCGATTTGTTATTTCAGTAACATTACGATGTATTGTAATTTCCCCCGAGGCGCTACCGTGTATTTGCACCGTAAAAACACCGCAAAATAGACGTAGCCTTTCCAGCCAGTCAGCTTATCTGTGCCTGGATGATGTCATTTGAAGATCATCTGCTTTTGCTCGCGCTCGCTCTTGTTCCAGCGTGATTTCAGTAATTATTATCCGTGTCAGTTGGCCAATGGACTAATCGATACATGGCCGATGGCCCGAGGAGCGTGGACTTCCGAGCCATTAAAGTATCAGTCGCCTTTTTTTATATTTGCTAATTGGCAATTCAGCAGCTGTTTGTTTGAAGCTGCCGAATTGCAAAAAAAAAGACCCAAGTAACGTGATGTGGTCCCAGTTAAAAAATGGTAAAGCTACAGTGTAACATTAATTTCATAACAGTGGCATCAATGATTTCATTGTGCTTTTATTTCTGTTCTTATTTCCCTGTTTCATAGTATGGAGGCTGCCTCTACATTCTGCATTTATCAGATCTTTGTCGTCCCCCCCATTGTGTAGCTAATGATCATCTGCTGCTGTGTGGTGTGGCGTGGCCTCTGCCTGTTCTCTGCATTTAGCTGTATTGTGAATCCCTTCTTCATTTCCTCTTTCCATCAGAAGACGACATTGGTATTAAAAAGCACCCCCCTCCCAAGATGTATTCAGTCATAGACTTTCCATGTTAAGCAGACTAAAACAATAGCTAACACCTAGATCAGAGCACCTTTTTTTTTGTCTTTCTTTCTGTCAAATTGCTGTAGCACTGAGTGAACATTTTAGCTCCTTTTTTAGAAATCAGTTGAATGTCATTGTGTACTTCCCATCCAGTCTTGATAGACAACATGCTGTAAATTCCTGTAAAGTGGATACATTTTGCATGATCTTAAATACTGCACTGCATTGTTGAACACCAGAATTTGGCTCATCTTCCTTCTCTTCACACAAGGTGCAATGTACATGATTAAAGTGACCTGTAATTTAAAAAAAATAGCATGCAAATTGGAACCATATGCATGTCATTTTTTATTGTTAAAACACAGCATTCCATCCAATGCTGTCATGTGATCACTTAAAATTGATTGAAGGTACACTGCACCTGCACACAACAACCTGCCATAACTGTCTCCATTTTTGTGTAATCCTTTTTGTTCCCTTTGCAAATTCCAAGCTTCGAATCACACTGAATTGTCAGGGCTGCTTGCCCCTTACGGGCAAATGAAACTCTAAACATTTACGGAAGCAAAAACATGCTCACTGGTGGTTCATCACTTCCCAATTTCCCCCCACTAACATAAGGCCAAAATGCTATCCATTTCACAGGGATGCCTATTTTCCTGCACTGCTAAAGAGATCCTCTATTAGTAATAACGTCTTTTATTGTTTGGTTGTGGTCTCTCTTTACCTTTTGTTCTGGTAATAGTACTTTCAATGCATGGTCACATTTATGATTCATAATTTTTTGTTTTTCTACATTGACTAGGGAAAATCCAATGTAATCTTTCTGTAGTAAAGATGTACCCTGCTGTACTGAAATCATGTGCTGTAGCCAACACGTCTGCTCATTGGATGCCGCTTTTGTTCTTTTTAACCCTATATGGAGCATGGTGGGCCTTGCCTTCAGTCTATGTTGTTTATTTTTGTTGCATGAATTTATACTATTATTATAAAAAAGAAAAAAAAAACAAATTCCACATATACTAATATTTTTCAATAAAGAATATAGTGTTTTTCCTAACCTTCAGTGTGCTTCTTGCTGATTTCCATTTATTGTCCTTGTCCCTACCTGCCCCCCCCTCCACCCTCCACCCACCTCCTCGCCCGCTGTGACAAAGATAGACAATTTCCACGCTTCCTCCATCACAGGGCCTGAATGAGTCTATCTGCTGTCATTCATGGTAATCGTTTTCACTGAGGCGCTTGAAAACGCAGTGTTACAGTCTAGACTTGAGCCTTTGACCCGCAGCAGCAAGGTCATGTCTTGTCTGCCCGGCAACACTGACGACCTGAAAATATTGCTGGAAGGTCACACTGCTTCTCTTTTGCTGGGTGTGTTTTTAAACTCCTACTGCGTTTTTCAAGCGTACTCTTAGTAAATGCAATGTAGACTTTGCCTATTTCCTCATGATTTTCTAAAATATTTTCACTGTTTACTTTAGAATTCGTCATCTCTTTTACGCTGTCAAAGCAGATTCAATTCAAACCGTGCTGGAATTTTACTGCACAATTTCTAAATGTCTAAACTAAATTCACTGCTTCACTTTCTGCCAGATGGACATAACGGAGCACAGTGAATCCTGCCAGGATTTCCTCAAAAGTTCTAAAAAGCGAAATTTATTATTGCAATTTCTCAGCCTGTGCATAATCAAAAAAGTATTTTTTTTAATATAAGCACATTATTAAAACCACATTGCACCACAGCACAAGTTCGTCTGTATTTTTCTCCCTGTTGAGTCTCCACAGCAGTCCGCTCGCTGCATTTGCCAAATAGCTGTGGTTGGAGAGGGTTGAAAAAGCATTTACGCTATTTCCTCTCAACTCCGAAATGTTCATATGAGATAATATGTAGGGCGATGCTGTATGTGTAAGGATACAGAAGGTTTCAGTGAAGCACGGATGTAAAATAATGTTTGGTTTTATTCATAAGAAGGAAGGTATTGTTCTTTAGTGCTCAATAGAGATGTGGCTCCCTAAACAGTGTGTGTATCTTATAGACAGGCAGGTACTAAAGGTTTTACTCGGGCTGCTCTGACCCACTGTCAGCTGCAGAATTTACAAGAACCGAGCCACGTTGAAGACCGTACACTGGTAGATTTCATCTGTTCTGATCCAGTTCGCTTGTCTGTGAATCGGAAGACCAGGAGTCGATCCAGCGGTCGGAAATGCGATTAAAGAAATGAAAAGCTCGCGTATTGTGTGCAGGACCAAAAATGGTCGTCGTGTTCATGGTACTTGTGGTAACCGTCATTTCCCCACCCCCACAGAAGTATTTTTCACCCTAGGTAAGAGGTAGGGCTTCATTAACATGCTATATCACACACACACAGTGACACCACATTTCACCCACAATTAATGCCATCTAATCTCTCCCTTCAGGTGCCTTACAACTTCTCCTTATCCTCCACAGGATCCCATTTCAACCGGCAACAGCAGCAGCAGCAGCAGCACAGCCATGCTACCTCTTGCCGGCACTTCCAGTTAGGTCCTCAGGCCCCGCTGCCCATGGACTTCCCCATGCCCCACCCAGGGCAGCCGCAGTCAGGCATTAACCCCCACCTGGCCCCCCCCCGGCCACCAGCATGGCCCTCCGCTCCACCCGCCCCTCAACGCCCTGCCAGCCCCCCAGTTCCAGGACATCCCCGCCCCTCCCTTCCTACCTCAGGCATTACACCAGCAATACCTCCTCCAGCAGCAGATCCTCGAGGCCCAGCACCGACACATCCTGCCTCCCTCCAGGTATCCACACAGGCTTTCTGGGGAATTTAAAAGTACAGGATAAAATGAAAGACACAATTATTATGTTTACAGTAAGATCCGAGGATTTATAAAACATGCTTGGTTATGTGTCTTAGTAGACGCACCCCAGAGAGAGTTCCTCACCAGCCCCACAGACTGCGGCCCAGCTATGAGTTTGCTCCCCCTCTTCATGTCCCTCCTCAGCCTGTGGTGCAGCAGCCCCGCTACCTGGCTGAGGGCACAGACTGGTGAGCAATACCTCTAATATATATAATACAGTATGCAGCAGCACCACAGAGGCAAACAGTCTCGCCTATTTTTTTTATTTGTTAGAAAATTCATTTTCATGATGTAACTTTAGATTTCAAACCAACAAAGTCTTATACAAAACAATATAATATTCATTTTCACACAGATTGTTCAATGTGGTGTCGAGAAAAAAAAAAGCAAGTCTCACTGTGCATTTCACCAAATGTAACATGAATAGTTTCTTATAGACAGTACGCAGCGCTACAGAGGCAAACAATATCAGTGACTTTGTTTTTGTCAGAAAAAAAGCAGTTATCATGATGTAGGTTTAGATTTCATACTAACAGAAATTACACTACATTTTACACAGTTTATTTCTGGACCAATGATACTTGAGACATCCTTTTTTTTTGTCAGCTTTTCTTAGTTTGACTGCAGCTGACCATATCTGGGTCATGAAAAGATGAAAGGGCTTTCAGACCAAGTTTAAAAGACACTAACATTGGCAATAAGCATTGTACCTGTCTTTACAAGGAGCTCTATAGGGCAAAAGAGCAGTAGAGTTACCCACAGCAGCTGGAGAAAGCTGAAGCTCAAAAGCGTAGTTATGCGTAATCTACTTTTATCAAAAGATAATTAGCCACAAACACGGTGAAATAATGACTTGAGTTCCACTGCCTGACTTGTTTTTTTTGGTTTCTGTTCAGGGATCTAAGTGTCGATGCTGGGTTGCCCCCCCACCAGTATCACATCCACCCACTGCCGCAGCACTATCAGCACTACTTGACCTCTCCCAGGATGCACCATTTCCCCAGAAACAACGCCTCAACACAAGTGGTGAGCTCCTTCTGCCTCAGTACGATCAATCATGTTAGTCTCGATGAACTCCCAGCGACTCTCCTCTGGGTGTCTGAGAATAACCTCCAAACCCAGCAACCGGGGATGCTCCACTTTTCCCTGCTGCATGCTGCAGAGCTGATGCAAGCTTCTTTTAACTGTCATCTTCCAGGTTGTCCATGAGATCAGAAACTACCCATATCCCCAGCTGCACTTGCTGGCTCTGCAGAGTCTCAACCCCTCCCGCCACGCGTCTGCCGTTAGAGAGAGCTACGAGGTTCGTACCTACAGCTTCCTCCTCCTCCTCCTCCTCCTCCTCCTCCTCCTCCTCAGCAGACGCACCAGTCTACACTCATTTATCATTGTTGCCTCTGTGACCAATGCTCTGGACAGGCTTGAGTGTATAACTGATTTACTCCAACTTCCAGATGCCTCGAATGGTCCAACTGCCTTTAATCTCATGACGTTTTTCATTTCAAACAAGATGCAATTGTTTTCTGAGAGCCTCTTTCCTGTTCCTTGAAGCACCAATTTAATTTCATCATTCCACACTTGCATGTCTTTTGCATTTGAATGTGTTTTTTGTTTTTGTTTATCTCGGCAGGCAAATACAGAAATGCCTTTTGTTCAGACTTTAAACTTGAACCTGAAATAATTCAAAGACATGTGCATATGTTGTTTCCTCTCTAGGAGCTTTTGCAGCTGGAGGACAGGCTGGGCAGTGTAAACCGGGGAGCAGTCCAAACCACCATAGAGAGATTCACCTTCCCCCATAAGTACAAGAAGGTAAAAAAAAAAAAGGAAAAAGGGTCCGCCTTTTACCTGCTAGCTGGGTGAGGAAACTTTTTGATGTGGTCTGGTACGGACGGACCAAGGCATTGGGCTGAAGGATGGGGATGGAAGCGCCGGGTCGAAAGGATCAAAGAGTGTCAACGAGAGGGGAAAAGAGGGGTCGCGACTCTCATAATAGTTCAAAGGTCAAACTAATTTCAGTTAGCAGATTAGGAAGACGGGTCTGCAGTGTGCACAATTCAAGGCGAGGGATGAGTCATCCAGCTGTCTGCAGATAGGCGCGTGGAATGAATTTTAAAAACCGTCTACACTGACTGTGACCCAAATACTCTGTCAGATTATTTGGTACATTGTGAGTGAGAAGAAGTAATTGAGTCTTTTCCATCTGATGTCTCTTTTTTTTTTTCTGGGATGCACGATGAGGTGACTCTTTTCTTCTTCTTCGTCTGGGCTGACTGAGAAACACCCTTGGCATAAATATGTCAGCTCCTAACACACAGCTGCACGAAGCACTTTAATAATTAAAGTCTGTCTGCCTCTCTCTCTCTCTCTCTCTCTCCCTCTCTCTCTCTCCCCCTCTCTCTCTCTCTCTCTCTCTGCAGAGAATACCCCAGGACCTGAAGATGTGTCTGGATGATGAGGAGCTGGACACCGATGAGAAGTGCACCATCTGTTTGTCAATGCTGGAGGATAGCGAGGATGTCAGGTACAACTATGCGATCAACTTTTGCAAGGAGGAAGTGCTGGTTATGCAGATGTTCAGATGTCCTCAGTTACATACAGCTGATAGCAAATCTAAAGTACTAGTATGGCAATGACAGACAGTCCAGCACCTTAATCAAGATTGAAATATCTTAATAACTATCGAATTGATTGCCTTGCCATTTTTTTATTCATAGGATAGGATGAATGTTAATGACTTTAGTGATTCCTCTCACTTTTCCCCCAATGCCACCTGCAGGTTGACTTTTTTGGTGTTGAGTAAAATGTCCAAAAAACTATTTGGCAGATTGTCAGGAAATTTTGTACACGCAATCATGGTCCCAAGAGGATGGATCCTAATCACTTAGGTGGTCCCCCCCCCCCAACTTTTCCCATAGCGCCACCAGCAGTTCGAAATATTCAATTTTCAAAGAATTTTGGTTCATGAGTAAATAGCAGCAGAACTAATGGCATTCCCCAAATCTCAGCTGTACCCTGTGCATTAGTCTTGTTCTCCAAAAGAGGAATACTTTGGTGAATTTGATGGTGATTAGTAGATATTCCTTATATTTGTTTCTTGCCCAACGGCTTGAAAATCCTGGAGACAGACGTTATAAAAATGTCTAATTTACCCAGACAACATTTGCTTATTTACATCTATTTGCAATGCCTTCCTTCTGAATGGATACACAGTTTATAATCCTGAATCGGTTCTGCCACGCGAGTTCAAAGCATCAGGTTTCGAAATCCGATCACAGGACTTCCTACAGTACCTCATCTTGAAAATACCGCCTGAAGGCAACATTAGCATTTCACACAACTTTAGGATGAGTGTCCAGTGTGTTGATCTCTCTCTCAGTGGAGAAGTTACACAGGAAGTTATTTTACTCTGTGAAAATTAAAAAAGAGGAAAGAAGAACAGGCAGGGGACAGCTTCAAACTAATTTCATCCAATGTCTGAAAAAAAAGGTAAATTGATATGACTAAACTAAATATCTTCAGACTATTGATCTGATAACACAAGCAATAGATATTTAGCTTAGTCAAAACAACAAATCCTCACATCAGAGAAGCTGGACTCAGAGCTGTTTTTGACATTTTTGATACAAAAAAATGACAAATTACTTGATTGTCAAAATACTTTGATTATTTTTTCTGTTGATCAAAGTAGAAGAGTATCGAAGACACAAAAAATCATTATTAAGGTAATAGTGGTGTGACATAGATCAAGATCCAATTAAGCGTCATTGAAATACAAATTATTATTTTACCCATCACAATCACAAACCCGTATCATAATCTAAAAGGTTGCTTTGATAACAAAAGACTTGTGCAAAGTGAAGCTTTCCAGTAACAATGATGTACGTCCAAATTTGATGATTTAGATTTTCTTATTTATTTAGATAATCTGAAGAATTTTTTTTCCAGATAATCTGAACATTTTCCTACTTTGACATTAATAAACTATGAAAAAACCTGTTGAAATATCAGAAAAGTGCACCGTCACACAGCTGAAAACACATCTGTTTATCTTTCCTCACGAGTAAAGTTGACATTTCAGAGATTAACTACTTTTCAAAGGGCAGCGTTTGAATGTTGCAGAACATTTCCTTGAAGTGGATTCCTGCATTTATGTTAAATCCTGACCGTGTCTCATCTGTGTCTGTAGGAGATTACCCTGCATGCACCTCTTCCACCAGGGGTGTGTGGACCAGTGGCTGGCCACCAGCAGGAAGTGCCCCATCTGCAGAGTGGACATTGAGACCCAACTGACCCCCGACAGTTGATAGCTCCTGTTCGACTCCCGCAGCTTTCGATCTGGTCTTGTTAATTCTTCATCGCGTCCCTCCGGGGGACGCTCTGCCAAACGCCCCTCTCTTCTCCTCTGCATCACCCAACGAGCCTGCCTTCTGAGACAGCTGTGACAGATGGATCAACAAAGCACACTCACCTACAACACAGCGAGCGATGGGGGGTTTGATGCATAGATAGGTGGCTGGACTGAAGGTTGGTTTGAATGGACTTGCTGGATGTAAAAGGTAGGAGCGGACATATATATATGGACAGATGTGCTGAGACTTCACACACAGATTCTGTCAGATTGTGTACACTGTGTGCATTTCTCCGTACAGCCATCACGAGAGGACACTCTGACTACCAACCTCCCCAGCTCAGTGTGGCGTATTAAGGCCATTTCTCTGCCACTACAGCTAAACACCCCCCCTCCCCCCGGCCTGTGAAAAAAAATCCTTTAAGCTGCACTCTGCCCAAGCTCTCAGCACATCTGTACAGAACATAATCAAATGATTAGCATGAGGTTGTTTGGTGTGAACTCTCGTAGCTGAACGCTTGTGGTGTAATGGAGTATAGTACTGAATAAGTATTTACAGAGTAACAGTGTTGTGTAGCAAGCAAAAGCCTTTTGAGAAATATGTTTGTGAAAAATGAACCTACAGAGAGGTCAAATACGGCTCAAATAAGAGAACTTTCAGCGTGTTGATTAATCATAGACAATGAGGAAAGAGCTAGTTGTGTAAAAAAGGCCAAAAATCCCTCTTTCTTGTCTAACATGGTTTTGAATTTACAGTTAGATGCCATCAGAGTTGATGCAAAAACCCACTAACTGCAGGCATGGCTTCCAGTGATCTGTGTAGTGTTGTAGTCGGGCCTCTATTATCTAGAGCAGAGGCCTCAGATGTGCATGCTGTATGGCAGGCTTGGGCTGTGTCGTTAATATTGTGGAGCAGTAGAAACAGGGACTGTGTGTCTGTGCATGTGAACCGTATACTATGACTCTGACGATCCCACTCATTCATAGAGGAGGACAAAAATGCACCTAACACCCCCCCCCACCCCACACACACTCATCCCGAGTAGACCAAGTTGCCCTTAGACACCGATCTTAGCCCAATGTAGCACTTCTCTCCTGATGTTTGGAGGTTAGGACTCAAAGAGCTGCCAGCAGATCCGTGTCTAACTGCAACTCCTCTCTGTTGCCTCGCTCATGGCATGATCATATGATGTGAGAGGCCGGCATGGGCTCGAGGATGCAGTGCCTGAGGTCTTGCCATCGGAGTGAATCAAATCTGACATTTGTATTACCTATTACCAGAACCTTATTGCCTATCAAACAAGCACATGTGATTTCTATATACAGTGAATCGCCTCTGTTGTTTTATCGGCTCCTTTTCATTTCAATATAAGTTGCTCCCACTGTTATGATTACAAGACTATGTCTGGTGTTACAGGGGAAATACAAACTAGTTTGCCTGTGATATGTGCTAGAATGTGTATGATTGTCCCCCACCCGCCTCCCCCTCATGGTTGTGGTGTATGGTATTGCTAGAACAACTGTGAGACGTTCAGTGATAGAAGCCGTTTTTCTCTATATCATGCATGAACCATGTCGGCGTAGTTCACTTGAAGGAGGGTGAAAGGGAGAAAAAGCCATCCATTTGAAAAATACCAAACAATTGTTCTTAACATAAATTCTTATTTTCAATCGTCTTTTTCTGCCATTTTTCTTTTTCTTCTTGGTTTTATTATTTTTTTTTTTGCTCACATGCCAATTTGGACATGGTACTAATATGCCGAGTCCTTGTCCATTTTAACCATAGTGAAGAAAAAGCTGCAATGCTGCAAAAACATATTTATTGTTGTTATAATGTAGCTTGTGTTTTGTAAATGCACTATAATATGGAGTTGCCTAATTTTTTTGGTTTGGTGGTGTGGGTTCTTGTCCTAGATTTTGTGTTTCTTTTCATGCTTCCTTGTGTATTATTGGAGGGTAACTTGACTGTTTGTATTGCGTTTGTTTTTTTTCTTTTCGTATGAAACCTCCATCCAAAAAACTACAGATGGATGAAAATGGAGGTTTTGCTAGTTCACATAGAATGCTGTGATTTAAAGATGCCTTAAGTATTTAACAATCATTATTTATTACTAACTGTAGCTAGCTAGCTATCGTGGTGGAATATTTAATGTGTCTATCTCATAACTTTGCAATTTAATCAATATATTTATTTAAAATAACACAAAATATATAAAAAAAAAAAAGAATACCTCATTATGCATTGGTCGGTGGGGATGCTTTTGCATGCCGTCTGTGTTTTCTTTTTCAAAGGGAAAAAAAAAAGAAACCTGTTGAAAAATTGACTGGGGGTGTTTACCCAACACATTTTCTAGCCAGCATGGTGCTGTTGATCTGGATTACATTCCATTCATGTCACCTCTTGATTTGACTATTAAATCTCTTCATTTATTTAACACCACCCCCGCTTTGATCTGAAGCAGATTACTGGGTACAGCCCGTTTTCTTTGTCTTAGTATGGCTCCACAATTAGCTTGCTTTTGTTATAGGATACTGCTTCGTTTCCCATAATCAGTCTTATTTGATTTCATTTGAGATATTCCTTTTATTTTGATCATGTTCATGATTATTCCATCATATCTGGATCTCAATTTTGCGCGTATTATTTTAGGAACCACATATTGAGCTCTATTATTTGTCCTTATGTATTGCTGGCAAACGCTTTGTGTGGGATTTTGGGAAGTATCTAACATGCTAACTTGAGCCATTGGTCTTATTGAGCAAATTTCTGGTGTACTGTGGTGATACAATATAGATAACGTGTTTCACACCTGGGTATAATAAGCTAACAACGTTTTCGGTGTGCATTTCTTATTAATACTCTACTAATCCTGCAAATTATTATAACGTGTATTGGATTGGAAACAAAGCTGGCTGGTCTTATTATAATTTCCATTTCGTGCTCTCACTGGCCTTACCCCATGTCCTCCACAGTGTACCCCATCACTCCAGAGCGACCTGGACAGTAGCCATAGTATTAACTCAAGCTGATGAACCGGAATGAACAGTAGAACTTAAAGCACAAGCTTTTTAATGCATGTCCTTCTCAGGTTTTCCTATGTGTATGTGGGAGTAGCTCTGTAGATGTGTTTATTATGATGCTGTACCTTCTTGAATATTTCTGATGTTTCTTTGCTGCTGAAAAAATGTTGATTATTAACCTGCCAGTGAAAAAGGGAAGTGGCCATCTTTGTACAACACACTGCTGTTTTGCTGTAACCGCGCAATGTTTTATGATCTTGAGTATTTTATAGAAAAGTAGAAGTATGTATCAATAATATGAAAGCAATAGCTAAATCATAATGAAGAATAACATGATCAGTGAATATTGTGGAAAATCTTTAGATTCACTCTGGGTGGATTTTGTACTGTATTTATTACTAATGATGATGCAAAAAGTTGCATAGCTTAACCCAAACTGTTCTGTCTCTTTTTTATTTATTGTCTTGTATATGATCTTTTTGTATGTGTTTTTCAAATAAACTGCCTAAAATGCTGAGAACTAATCTAATCTGTGGTGTTATTGGGCGCCGTTTTTATAATCACTCCATATATACAGTGTGTGTGTGTATGTGTGTATATATATATATGTATGTGTGTATGTATATATATATATATATGTATATATATATATATATATGTATAT